>NW_024572240.1:0-1411 GCF_018153835.1 Drosophila eugracilis
CTGCAAGGGCAAACTTGTGCACTCCGAAATCGAAACAACAGGAGGCATCAAATACCACTCTCAACTTGGTTGAGGTGCTTGAGGAAGCAGCACGCATTGGTGCGGAATGAAATAGTGTGGGCCAACTGGCTCATTGGGTAGAGACATGTGGCCCAGTGCTACATATTCCTCCATGAAATCCAGATAAATTTTCTTTTAACGAAGGATCTTTGACAATCTCCTTTCAAGCGACAAAATCTACGTTTCGCAACTTCATATGACGAACCAAGAGTTATTGGGTCAGATTTCTGAACGGCAGACGAACCGGAAAATCTCCCAGACGACAGTCTTAAAGTATTTTCTTCAAAGTGTTGTTCAAGCAAAGTTGTTGCTCAGGAGTATGGATCTACCCTTAGTCGGCAAGTCCTCCGACAGACCAAAATTTCTGCAGGGTGGTGTCAATTGACTCAACGATTCTTCCTGACAGCATTTTGAAATGTACCGAATTTTCTGCCTTTTTTATTTTGTTTTCCGAGGCACAACTCCCTGACACTATCCAGCCGAGAACAATTTTTTGTAAAAATGGTGAGTTCAGGCCCCTGCTTTATCTAATAACTGACAGAATTTCAAAAAGAATGAATCTGAATCTGAATATTTTTAGGTAACACTCCGCTGGTGGTGTTCACCCCTTGATCCGGATGATAACCAGAAATATTTTTTGAACATAAAAATCGGACGACAACTGACTGCTTCCTATTCGCGACTTCACTATTTCGTATTTTTTTTGTTGCTTGAGCTCTAGTTTCACCAATGCCCTGCAAACTCATACCACGTCCTCTCTTTTAATTTGTAGTTCAAGCGAGCCTCCATCGGTCACAAAAATTTACTTAGAACCAGAATCACAAATTTCACTTTTCGTTAACACGTCACGATAGCTGTGGCAAGAATAACTTTTATCCGATACAGTCGCATGCAAAGAGCATGCGAAGTTGATGGAGACTCTGTTGTGTGAGCGCGCTGAGGAGGAGGCGGCAACGCGAGATTTGTGTTAGCAGAGAGTAAAAAAGTGTCGATATATTGTCGAAGAAAATCAGACAATCATACATCGCACACCTGCTTCAGGCTAGCTAGGGCTTTGGGGTAATTAATCGCAGTGACTTGAAACGCCCCGGACTGTGCCTAAAGCGTCGCCAGCCAGACACGATATCAAATAAATGAATTTTTCAATATCGTGCAGAGTCATCTTTGTCGACAACTGTTTCGAAAAGGCTTATAAAATTTAAAAACCTGAGTGCTTTCCGCTGAAGATTGGAAGAGCAACGCGCTCGGCAAACGCAGCATTGGGAAACTTCTTATACTTCGCATTATTCCATCTCTGCTTTATTTTTAAGCTCTTCGACATCTTGCAGCCTCGCTATGTTATTGCTTTAAA
>NW_024572241.1:0-272 GCF_018153835.1 Drosophila eugracilis
TTTCGCAACTGGCCACGACGAACCAAGAGATATTGGAGTCAAATTTGGGCGGCAGACCCAGACCCGAAAATCTCCCAGACGACGATCATTGGGTATTTTCTCAGATGTTTGTGTCAGGAGTGATAAACTAGCTAAATACCAAAATTATGATTTGCAATTTGTTCAGCATCACTGCTTATGCTGAATTATCTCATTTTATCTTGAACCAAGCCAAGATTTGCGCTCTTGAGTCGACGATCGTTCAGTTCCCTTTTACACATTCGTTCTTTATC
>NW_024572242.1:0-53372 GCF_018153835.1 Drosophila eugracilis
CGTCGTCCGCCAACTCCTGGCGCAGTTCGGTTGCTTCTCGGCCTTCGTCCACATCCGCGCTCGCCCCTCCTTGCACAATCTTGCATCTCTCTCGGGTCCAATTGCAGCGGTCGGCCGTCGGTGATCGTCTGCTCTGGCGGTAGCGGTTTTTTCTTATGTTAAGCTAGACTATTGGAGTTCCATGTATGCAGTATTGACATACCTGAAGGTATTGCACACTTCGTTCAGGCTGTAATAATACCGACTATTGCCCTGCCATCAAAGATGATCCAAGCACCACAAAATACGAAACTGCGGAGGAAACCACACTGCTAGCTACAGAGGATGCGTATCACCGGAGAGCCCAACCTACAAGGCTGTAGACCTCAGAAAACTGTCTGAAAATGTGAGTACACATACCTTGACTTAGACCTTATAAATCAGTACCTAAGTAACATTCTGATAGAACAGCTCGCTCTGAAGAAAAGTCGCTTGGGTAGGGCCTGGCAAACCAGCAGATCGAAGAAGTTACTTAAAGAAGCCTCACATAAGCTCTCCGAGGTCCAAAAAAAAGATGCTGAAAAAGACTAGCGCAAGTACATTGAAGCTAAGACCGGCCAGCTCCAGATTTCCTCTATGGCCTATCCAAGGAAAACAATCTGATGAAGACCCAGCAAACAAACGGAGCTTTACCGCAAACAAACACAACACCAGCGACGGACCCAATAATCTTCCGGTACACAGTTATTGCTAATATTATCAAGGATCAACTAAAGCATAACAACCCTTAAAACTCTTTGAAATGTCTTCATAAAATCAAAACCCTACTGCCAGAGTATTCACATAAATTACTTAAGTCCTATCTAGCAAAGCAACAACATTGGATAACTACTATATAGAAGCTGGAGTTTTTTCAAGGTAGATCTTGTGTTGCAGCAGCGGGCCAGGAATCAGAAGTATCACAGGGGCCCCATGGTATGTACGAAACGATAACATCCAGAAAGCTCTCTAAATCCCGCCAGTATCAGACGGCCAGTATCACGGCTTAAAGCGACCTACCGAAGAAAACTCAACGAACATTCAAACAATCTCTCTCGGATCCTATCCATGGTCGCAGGCACAACTTGACTAGGACGCAACGACTTCCCAGTCCAGCAATAATTACATTTGAGGCACCTGTTAGATAAAAACTGTCAATTAGATAGTGAGGTTATAACTATACGCTTTGATAACTTATTGTTAGTCTCTGGAGGAGAAGATTCAATAAATAAACAGCAGCATATATATAAAAAGAGGAAACGCTATAGTCAAGTTCCACGACTATAAGATACCCGTAACTTTTTTACAAAATTTTAAAACATAACCTAAATTTCTTCATAAATAGCGGAATAATTTTCCGATTTGAATATTTTTAGGTAAATCGATGGATATTGACAAAAAAATGTTATACAAAGTCAAACGACTTACATCCATTATAATATTATGGACGCCACAGTTTTCGGCGGCTTGTGGGCGTTAGAGTGGATGAAAACTTGTGCCGAGCTGAAGAGTCATCTCTAAAATACGAATTCTTAAGCAAAACTTTCTAGCTCTAAAAGGTCCCGAGATTTTGCACTTTTTATTTTCCGGGTTTTATGGGCATTAGGGTGGGAATGGCTAGGTAGAACAAAAACAATTCGCATTTGGTGCATAATAAAAACCTACGTGCTTAATCCGAACTTTCTATCACTTATAGTTAGGGATCATCTTTTCTACAAAATGCGAAAACCGTCTTTCAAGATTGGTGAGCGCAAGAGTGGGTGTGGGATTACACATACTTAATCTCAACTTTCTAGCTGTAATAGTTCCAGAGATTTCAAAGAATTCAAAGATTCATGCTTAATCTCAACTTCGTATTTGTTATAGTTACTGAGATCTCAACGTTCATAAGGACAGACGGACATGGATCATTAGTCTTCGCTATTGATACTGATCAAGAATATATATACTTTATAGGGTCGAAAACGCTTTCTTCTACCTGTTACATACTTCTCAACGAATGTAGTATACCCCTTTACTCTACGAGTAACGGGTATAAAAAAAATTAAATCCGCGGCGATGTCACCTTGGAAATTTCCTGTAACTCCTCACCATCGTAAGAGCTTAATTTTATTAAATTGAAGCCTGACTTTAGAAGAATATTATTGAGCTGTTTACTTACCTGGCTGACTTCAGACATCATATTTGGTCTAGGCACTAAGGTTAAAAAAAACATTCTAACATTTTGATTACAAAAACGACGCTTATGTTGTTCCATATGTAACTGTCTTATTCGCTGATGAAACCTGATCATCAGGTTTATTTCATTCTTTTCAGTCCATTTTCTATATGTCCGCTGTTTACACATGAGTAATAAGCGCTTAAATATAGAAAATAATAAAAATGTGAACTGTTGAACAATCAATACTTGTAGCTTTATTTCAATTAGAGTTTTACATCTTCACGTTCTGCAAGTTTGCAACTTTTTAGTCGTGCTGTCAGGTTTAAAACGGAGTAGTAAGGTATGGTGTAATAATTCTTGTTTCGAAGTATTTCCTTAAAATCTCAGCATTTGTTCTCCGTTTCAATTCAAGAGATATTATCTTCGTATTGAGCCTTTGTGTAAAACTTCCATGAGGTTGAACTTGTATGTTGGTAAGGTGACAAGGAACTAATCTCGTGTTGATACGTTGACACGTACTAAAATAAAGTGTGTGCCACTGTCGTTTGTCTGCTTAAAGTTTTTTTCTACAGTTCTACAGTGGCGTACAGCTTATTTTGTGCATCCGTAGACTGAAAATTTAAATTTTTATTTTAATAGCTATCAATAAACTTCTTAAACATTATACCTCTAGCGACTCCACAGATGATAATTAACATATTTCATAAATTTCATAGCTAAAAATCATAAAGTGTGGGAACCAGCGCACTACCGTGAGGTACTCCAGCTTCTATAGTGTAGGCATCTGATGTTGTTGCTTTGCATCTCACCGAAAACGATCTTTCATATTGATAGGACTCGAGCACTTTATGGGTGTACTCTGGGAGTAGTGTATGATTTTATGCATGAGGCAGTCTGGTCAGACTCTGTCAAACGCTTGGGAGACGTTGAAGAATATCGCACTGCAGTATTCATGATTTTCGAAGGCCGCCTTTCAGCTGTTAACCTGCTGGATTGTTCAGGGTGGCCAATGAAAGATTTGCGTTTTAAATAGCCTTATAATTGCGGCATATGTATGTTCATATGGCTGACTCAACTGGCTTTACAATATCCCATTCGGTCGACCCAATTTTTAAACACATTTTCGATGGTATGGCACTCAATAGCCCTGATGGCGACATCAATCTCGTGCTTTAGGTCGTTAACCGTTTCTGAGTGGTTGGCGTAACTCTTATCCTTGACGGTACCCTACAAAAAATAGTCCAACGAGGTCAAATCGCAGTTGCGAGGCGGGGAGTTGTCATCGCCGTTTCGGCTGATAATGCTATTTTCGAACGTGTGCGGTAAGTACGTAGCGCCGTCCTGCTGGAACCATATGTCGCCTAATGTCTGCTTCTTCCATTCGGGGAAAGAAACAGTCTTCCAACATGCCGCGATAGCAGACACCATAACCGGTTACGGCAGCTCCTTCCTCGATTTTAAAGAAAACGGCCCAATGATGGCACCCGACTACACACCGCACCGAGTTGACGTCTACGGATTGTCATTGACACTTTCGGCCACCGCAGCGATATTTTCGACCGACCGAACTGGACGAGCACGTAAACGTTCTGTTTTATCCATCAACAATCAAGTCTTACGCACACGCTTTACAAAATTATCCACAAACTGCCTGGAAGGCGCTTTATTTTTTTCCCTAATTTTGACCCCCCGATTCGGTTTTTGCATTTTTAGTTGAAGACTCTCCACTTTGGAAGAAAGTTTTCAATATTTCCCAATTTTTTTCGAGCGTAAACTTAACCATTTCGCAAACCTTTTACACAATATCTGACACATTGACGATGATATTCGAAATTTCAAAGTCAAAATTATCGTTATCTATATGTACTAAGTCGTTCGCGAAAGCCAAATTGAAGTGCCGGAAAAAAAGGTTTGGTCTCTGAGGTAAGGTGTTGTTCGAGATAGAAGGCATTTTTCCAAGAGCTTTGAGAGACGTGAAACGTATTGGTCTATACGATGATGGATTAGTTTTATCTTTTCCAGCTTTCAGGATCATTATATTGATCGATCTTTTCTATTTTTGCGTTTAAGAGTTTGCAAATAGCCTCTATAGCACGGTTCGGCAGTTTCATTATCATATTTGGGGTTATTTGCTCTGCACGCGGAGCCTTTCCAGGTTTTAGTTGATCATTGATGATTTTGCCAATCTCAGTGGGTTGGAAGATTATTGGGTTCATCGCTGGCGCAGTGTTTGTTTGCAGTAGAGCGAACGAGTTAGTTGCAGGGTTGGGCTTGGGTTGGGTTTATGACCGGGCATAAACACTTCACTTCCCCACTACGGGCCTAATTGCCTGTATTTCTAATAGATATTTCTATGCATATTTTCTCTTTGGCATTGAAATTTTTCTACTGATCTGCGATCCAGTAGATTGGGCTATTAAGTTTGTGACAACATGTATTGTACTGTCTGCCTTTATGGGTCTCGATCTCCAGTGCGTATGTTTCGCGTTGTAGTCTCAAGCTGCTACAAATCGGTCCAGGAAGTTGTGCCTCCGAGATTGTAAAGGACGGTAAACTGCTGAAATAATTATATTTCCGCTGTGTAACTGTAAGTTTAACGATGTGGCTTCTATATAGTTTGTTGCAAAACTTTGGTGAAAATGGTGCTTGACGAGGTTGGTTTCTAATTAAAAATTCCGATTCCACCGCCGTCTGTTTGGTTCCATAGAAGATATACCCAGTGTGATCAAAATGGTTTTTATTTGGGAGGAGGGTTTCCGATAGGGTCACCCAGTCAATATCGTGGGTATTTACGAACTGCAGTTGCTACACTTCCTTAATGCAGAATCTTCTTTGTGTTCTGGGTATTCTTTTGTTTGTGTGTGGAGATCACCGCACACAACACAAACTGCACGTAGAGTGCAGTAGCTTTTGGTATGTCCACATTCCTGGCAATTCACGCATTGGACAGGGCCGAAGTTTCTCAATCTTGTAAATCTATTTATATATGTCGAACTGGTAGAAGAGATGCCTGATGTTTTGGATACTTTCAGCATGTTTTCCTTTTTGCTCTTTTGTGGGCCAAGCTTACGTTTTACTTGTATATACGGATCGATCCAGGTCTGTACAAGAGCACCTTTTGCCAGATCCGCCGTTTTTTGGAGAGGAACTGCAGAGCCGAGGCCAGCTTGCGGTGAAAGCATTGAGGGCATTGTGAGCTCCAAGATAGAGTAACTGAAGCCTCAGAAAGTGAACGTCTGCGGTCGCGGTCAAAAACACTACTTTTTGGCTATGGTGCGACTACAAAAAGTTCGCGTTGCTCCGAGCAACGGGTTGTATTCTTGCTTGCTAAGGTTGTGTTTCGCGGCTTTGACTCGTCGGTTTACCGGGTGCACTAGATATTGGATGTTAGATTTGCAGAGATTTGGGATTGCTGTAAGCATCCTTTCGCTATTAGGTTCATATTTTTTACAGAGCACTGGCGGAGCGATAAGAAAAACACGTCTGCACTGAGCAAAGTCACTTTTGTATATCAATACATAATATATGTAGAGTGCATTTTAGTGAATGCCAGCTGGTAGGAAAGAATGTTTTTTAAACCAGTCGACATAGGTGACAACCATGGTAACGTACCATATCGATCCCGTTGGGCCGATGAAGTTGACCAAAAAGCATCAGATTCTTTTCATAGTGGATGCCTTTTCTAACTACATATGGTTGTATCCCACACGAAGAATGTGCACGGGAAAACATTCCGTATATCCGGAAGCAGAAAACAAAAGGACGTGAGGATGGACGGTTACTCTGAGCAAAGGCAGTCGCCGCCAGAATCTCGTGAAAGACAATAAACATTATTATTAATTAAAGCCAGTGTTAAAATTTAAGATAAAATACATTTCATTAATGTATTTCTGAAAAGTAAATCTTTCGTGATGTTGATTATGAAGGTTTATGGACGTCGCTAACCCCTATCCCAAAAAATGTGGTATTAAATTAACGAATGTTTAAAAAACTAAAACTATCTGCAAATCGGATTATCTTAAATATTAAATAAAGAGATTCAACTTCAGATATGTATATATATTTATATACAGTCGGCACATAATTTATTCGTACACCCATGAGTTGCAAGTTTATTCCTTATTATCTCGAGAAATACGAAACGGAAATTAAAATGTAATATCTCAAATGAAAGATATACATTTCGAGCATATATTTTAAACATAAAACAAGAAGAAACGCTGTAGTCGAGTGTCGCGACTATAAGATACCCATTACGGTTTTACACAGTTTTAAAATATTCAATTTGCTTGTGGAAATTCCTAAAGCGCCACCTATTGTCGGAGAAATCATTTGGAGTAACTGATAGTGATGTCACTGCCCATATGAGCCCTTATAACCTAAATTTCTTCAAAAATAGCGAAATAATGTTCCGATTTGAGAGTTCTTTGGTAAATCGATAGAGATTGACAGAAATATGTTATATAAGATCAGACGAAGTCATTCGTAAGAATACTATAGACGCCACAGTTTTCAGCGGTTTATAGTCGCGGCACTCGACTAAAGCGTTTCCTCTTGTTTTTACTGTAATTGGACGAAATGGGACGGGGTTAAGATATACTCCTAAATTTTTGAAAAACTATAATGAAATTGGTAGAAATATTGTCAAGTCACCTCCCACAATGCAAAGAGTGATAAAAAAATATGTAAGCACTGGAGGAGCATAAAGTTGTAAACACACCATTATAAAATCCCAGAATAACATCTACAATTCTTTAAAAAAAATTTTTTTGCCCAACCCATCCGGAACACCTTGCTCAATGCTGGTATACATGGTAGAGTTGTTCGTAAAAAAACCCATTGATTTCTGATTATAACAAAAAATGCGTTTGGAGATCGCAAAAGAGCATGTAAGCAAGCCGGAATTATTTCAGGAGAACGTTATATTTATTAACAAATTAAAAATTTTGGACACGGCGGTTCTTTTAAAGTATGTCAAAAGGCAAATGGAGCCATGAAGGAAAAAACTTGATCCAAACTTTTAAGCACGTTGGCCAGAATGTGATGATTTATGGGTGTATAGCTGTAGGTGGAGTGGGTCGAATGGTCTTTATGGAAGATAAAATTAATAAATTTATGCATAAGGACATTTTAGGCCAAAATTTTATTCCAAGTGCCCTTAAACTGGGACAAAATCCAGCGTCTTTCGCATTTCAATAAGATAACGACCGGAAATATTTGTAGTATTAAGTGTAATAGTGGCTTTTATATCACTGCAAGGAGCAAAAACCGACTCTACAATCCCCAGATTTCAATCCAATAGAACATTTATGGGATATCCTCCAGAAAAGGACAACATATCCTCGAAGGAATCCTTAAAAACCGCATTAATAGATAAATGGGATTCAATTGATGCTGACAGACGAGCGACTATAAAAAGCATGTGTCGAGGTTTACAAGCTTCCATTAAGGCCAACGAAGGACCCACTAAACCCAGAAGTGGCCCAGACTGTGCCCTCTGGGCGCAATCGCCCAGAGCCCGCCCAGAAGTGGCCAACACGCGTATTAAAGAAATCGCCGACTCCGCACTCTGGGGACAATTCCACGGTTCCCGGCCAGAACACCCCCGCAGCGAACGATCGTCAGCAACCGGATACCCAATGCTGATCCGGCACCTTGTAAACCCATTTATACTATCCTTTACCTTACCTTGTGCATACTTGTGAATCCATTGGTACAATTTGTATTAGTTCCTTGAAGGCCGCTCATAATTTTTGTAATTATTATTTCTGGCATAATTTCACTAAAAGTTTTCTGCTTCTCTCCATTTATTTCAATATGTCCTTCGATTGGTATTATCTTTAATATTACATCTTCAGCGTTTTTTTTTGAAGTGTAACGAAACACTTCTCCGTATGTACCTTCACCGATCTTTACCGCATTCAACATTTTATACTGCGCATATGCAGTATTAAATGGATAGGGCTTGAATTGATCGCAATACCGTAAAACATCTTGTTCAAAAAACCGATCATTTTTAATTAAAGTTTTCAAAAAAAAAGATTTTCTTCCTTGCGTTATTAATCTCCGGCCTTTCCTGTAAGCCATATCTGGAGTTAGGATTCCGAAACATTCTGTTTTCTGCATCTTTTTTTTTCTCTCAGCATCTTCACGATTCCCGTTTGTACATATAATAGGATCAAGTATCATTGAGCTTTCGATTGGAGATAATGGACAATCAAATAATTCCGCAGCCGAGCTGCTATTGTAAGAAGTTGGTGAAGAACATTCCCAATTGCATTTTTTTTTTAAACAATTTTTGTAATTTTCCTCCAATATGCCTGTATCATATCTGCTGTTTTCTACGCTTGAGTCCATATTAAATGAAACTCTTAAGGTCTTTTTTGTTATTTTCAGATTCCTCCTAAAACAATAATATTAATTTAACTTCACTTTTCCTGCTAGTATAGACTTACGATGTATTTTCTATTAATTTATCGAAAGAGTCTTTCAACCTGTTCTCTTCTAAAGATTTTTCCATGCTTATATATAGCACCTATATTTTAAATTTAAAATTTTTTGAAATTTATTTCACTTATTTATCTTTAAGTTGCATATAAAAATGTATCGATCAATGCTAAGTCTGGTAGCATTGCCTGTTATATAATAGTCCCACAGAACACATTCTATAGTGAATTTAATGTTTTTTTTTTAAACTCAGAGTCATCACTATCTAACAGTATTAAATAAAAATTAAATAAAAATAATATAAAAAAACTGCTGAACCATGAGTTTACTAAAAAAAGGTTAAGATTTTGGTCAGATGTATTTAAATAAATAATAACAATGTAAGAGCGGATATAGGAGATATTTAATTTAAAGTACGGACCAATACAACAAATAAATAAAAATGCAGATATAAGTGTGATTTAAGCTTATGTAGACTGTATATACATAAGTGTACAAGTTATAAGCAAGCCTCGTGATTATAAAGCAAAGCAGTATTTAAAATTGACACTGCTTTTCCTAGATCACTAGCTTCTTTGCATTTAAATATATTTTTGTCGATGAAATTGTAATTTTGTTATTTTAATTTAGTTTTCCATTATTGCATTTGGAACGTTGCATTCGAATGTCTTTGGCGCCAAAATGCGAACTGCACACATACTAAGGTGCCTATCAGCATTCTGACTGTAATATTCGATGCTGAGACTGGCTTAAACTGAATTTTATTGCGAACGGCAAAGCATTTTTTGTTTATATGGTTCTTTTGGAATCTTTATATTCTTTTGCTTCAATAACCAATGCGCAACACGTCTGATTTCGATTACACAAAGATATAACAAGTTTTCACCACATTCGAAAACGCTTATCGATCGCGAAAATTCTATAGTAAAGCAATGCAATCATTGTTATCATTGTTCAAAGTAATTAAAAGAAAGAAATGTTTCTTACATTTCAACATGTGTATATTTACATATTACTTACAAATTATTTACATGTTGGTTTTCTTTTTGTTTAAAATGAGGATCTAATCGACAACTGGCGATGTTAGCCGCGTGCGAGGAACACTTATAGGTGGTCAATCTTGACTGAAAACTCTTTCAGATTCACACGAAGATGCGGAAACGTAGTAATATTTTTTAGCTAACGTTTTCAACGCATCGCCATCTGTAATAATCTAAAATATAATTTATACAATTGAGAAAAATATGTGATTCAATAATTTATTACCTGCCAGTACGCAAGAGGGCTGGCTACCTTTTTCAAAATGCTGTTTCAGCGCACGAAAATGGTTAGCCTGCATATCAGTGCAGCGGGCAAGCTAAAGTGCAATGAGCTGAAGAATGTGTGCGGAGTGGCCAATATGAACCTTCCGATGCAGAGCTTGCGTCGAGAAGATTTGAAGTCAGGGAAGGCGAATGCGCGCCTGCCTGTGAAGCTGTACAAAAACGCGACGTCAAGGATCCTAATTGAACTGGATCATGCGCATCTAGGAATACCCCTCAGAACCAGAAGCTGTGGATCTGGAGGACCATATGTGGAAAGACGAGTTCACCGCTTCTAGAGAAGATGCTCAGTGATTACTTCGAGATCTAGAATTTCGCAGTCAGTCGCAGCTGGCGGAGTGAAGCCGGCGCCGTCAGCCGCAGATGGCGGTTCACCATTTCTACGAGGACCAGAAGAGAGCTGGCCGTGATTGAGAGAGTATTGGATTCCCCCGACGTCAGGTGAAGAGATGAAATATGAGTTTGCCCTAGTCACGGCGAGCTTCATATTTGTACAGATATTTTCGAGCTACAAAGGGTTGATTAGGTGCACGGCATGGGTGCTCAAATTTTTTTGGCGATGCCGTGGACTACGTTGTGATCGAGAGGTCCACAGGCTGACGTCGATGGAGTGCGGTGAGGCAGAGCGTGCATTGATAAGGCAATCGCAGCGAGAAGCGTTTGCTGAGGACAGCCATCTCCATACTTCGACGAGGTCGGAGTAATGCGGGCCAGCGGAAGCATCGACGACGCGATGTGCGTGCAATACTGCGCGCGTCGGCCGATCACACTGTGTCACAAGGAGGCACTGGCTCGATTGCATTCTACGGAGGGCGCGACCAGAGCAGCCCGAGATGGGAAGTCTTTGCGAAGTGTTTGAGCGAACCCAGCTAAGGGTGGCGCCTGGGAAGGGATGGTGTAGTGCGTGAAGAAGGTGCTGGCGCACACGAAGGAGATCGCGCCTAAGGAGCACGTAATGGACAATCTGTTGATTGAGGCGAAGAGCATAGTGAACTCTCGTCCGCTCACTCACACCCAACGATTTGCTGAAGGGAGTGCCCGATATTCCGGACCTTCCCAAAGATGACGGACAGGAGTCTGGAAAATGCAGTACCAGGAAGCAGTGGCGCAGTACTTACCAACACTTGTTAGCAGGGAGAGATTATGAAAGCACGTCTAGCCTATTCGTCGGTGATGACGAGCTTAAAATTGGGTACACTAAGCTTCGAGTTCAATTTCCTTTGATCAAACATCGGACCAGGCTATAATAGCCCCTCAACATAAGAACACTAAGATCAAGGAGGATCTAGCGTTTCTGGGGCCTACACTAAACTGGGCCTTAGCATCAACGTAACTATATTACTATTATTATAGTCGCGGAACGGATGAGGTAGTCTGATAAGTATCGATAGTCAGTCAGTCAGAGGAGATGCTGCAGTAAGTCAAGTATATATTAAGTTAAGGCTATTTTTAAGTTATATTTCCCCAACAATTACATTACTTCTCTTTCAAGGCGAACGGTTGTGTTTTTAGCTTTTGCATGTTCTCGAGCGATTTAATTTATTTATTTTTTTTTTGCAAACGTTTATCTACTTTAAAAATCTGTCTTCGATTCCGCGTCGTAATTGCATAAAACATTTATTGCAAGCAAATTACAACAATTATAGTCTGTATTCTAACATGTTTTTACTTTACATTGTGCTATTAGTAACGGAACTTTAACCGCTTACCTCTCCAGCACAATATCTGTAGATCTCTTTTCTGCATCTCCCATCGGCTTGTAGCTCTCGAAAACACACTCTCTCTCCCTCTCTTATACAACTCTTATAACGCCTCTCTCTCGCTAACACTCTCTCGCTTACTCGATTGCCCCTAACTGTTTCTCTCAAACTCCCTTTCTTCTTCCCTATAATATTTTTCTGGCACAGTGGTTTACATTTTACTAATTATTTGCCAAAATGTCCGATATTATCTGTTGTATTAAAAAATGCAATAAAATTGTGTCGGTTGACCAAGTAAGCGTCCACTGTTGGCTGAGTGATAACATTGCGCACTCCAAGTGTGCAGGGTATAAGTCAGCCACCATTCCGGATGCTTTGGGTCGTTCCGACTCTGGCTTACACTGCTGTTGTGACAGATGTCGTGAGGCCCAAAGGAAATTAGATCACTTATGCGGCAGACTAAGAATGTGTTCGGTCAGGTATTGGTTGCTTTTCGCTAACGACCTGTTTTCTGCGCTGGACACTCAGTTCCACAATTTACAACTAAGCGCAAAAAAACGACCCGTTTGCCGCCAGCTGTTACCGCCAGTAATGCGAATAACTCCCTTCTCCCTCCATCTGATGTTCAACAGTCTCCTTCATTGTCACCGCTGACGTCCACCACTCCAATCGTAACGACACCGGTTACAGCCCATATTATGGATCCCGAAAATATTGCTAAGGTGTGTAGGCATTTGTCCGATGAGCAGTCCGAGGTAGTCGCATTGGACCCTCCCGTGCCAAATGTTCTACAAGCCCAAAAGAATTTACCTTTGACTCACCAGAGGAACTTAGGGTCCGGTTTACCGGCACCCACTGGTAGCGTGGGTAAACCACCCGCCCCGCCAAAGCCCTTGATTGGTATTCCTCTAGAGAAACGCATTTTTGTTTCCCGGCTTTCGCCTGATTCGTCCGAATGGGACATCTTAGCTTTCATTCAAGCAAAACTTAAAGTCGATATTAGGGTGGAAAATATCACTAAGTATAAGTATTCTTACGCTAGGAACGTGGCATCTTTCAAGATCCGTGTTCCTCCGATGGCTTTTGACGATATCTGTTCGACCAATTTCTGGCCGCAATATATTTTTGTTCCAGAACATCAGCTTAAAAATAAAAAGAAGAAAAAAAGTCGCCCTTTAGGAGTAAATCTTTCACAAGTAAACGCTCCTGCCAACCTAAAAAACTAACATCATCCATTATTCTTTCCTACCAGAACACAAGAGGCTTACGAGATATTCTTAATTCTGAAGTTTTCCCCAGTAGGTACACAATATATAGGCTTGACCAATCCGTCGGAAATGTTGGTGGAGTCCTAATTTCTGTGGACTCTAATCTCGTTTCCGAGGTGATAAATCTTCAAACTGGAGACTTAGAATTTGTCACAGTAAAAATTTCATTCTCTAGGTTAAATTTGTGTATCACTTGCTCTTATATTCCGCCTAAGTCCGATTCCTTGACATATGAGCGGCACCTAGCAGCCATTCAGTCTGTCTTCTCAATGTTATCGGACAGGGATCATCTGGTGGTGTTGGGTGACTTCAACTTACCCCAGGTGGCTTGTTCCATGAACGATAACACCTTAGCTTTAACACCTACGTTGCATCACGACTTTACTGCTGGCATGTTAGACGTGTCACTGGCTCAAATTAATCATATAGGGAATTCTTGAGGTCGTTTGCTCGATCTGTGCTTCTTCTCTGATACGGACGCCGTATCCATATACAGAGCTCCACCTTTCACACACCCTGAAGATCCTTATCATCCAACATTAGATCTTTCGATCGATATGGGGCTATGTACTAAGCCTAAGAACAATTACACTGATAAGAATATTCGATGTTTTCGTAAAGGCGACTTAAAAAAATTAATAACTTTATTTCAGAATTTGTCTGGTCCGATTTTTACGCATGTACAATAAACCTATTTTTTGATCACTTTGTTCCGTTGCGGTATCCGGCTATGGCGGATAAACCCCCTTGCTATACCAGGCACCTTTCTTATCTAAAAAATATTAAGTTAAGATTCTTTAAAAAATACTTAAGAACTAAGCTCTGGATCCGAAACAGTTCTATAGTTTTTTTAAATCTAAAACCTTTCCGTCTTTGCCATCGCTTGGAAAATCTTCTGCAAACACGGATCAGGAAATTGCTGATCTTTTTGCAGTTTTTTCAAACCACCTATTCACCTTTGTTAACAAACGCGCAGACTTACGCTTATGATATCCCCCGGTCTACGTTTATTTCCCGACCCACCTTTTCGGAATGTGGTGTTATAAAGGATCTTCAGAATGTGAAGCCAGTCTTTTCGCCAGGTCCAGACGGGGTACCGGGCTGTGTGCTTAGGTACTGCTCTGCTATCCTGGCCAAACCCCTTTAAAAATGATTTAACCTTTCCCTGGAAACGTCCACGTTTCCCGCTATCTTGAAAGAGTCTCTTACAGTGGTATATCTAAACTATCAGCAATTCCGAAACTTTAAAAAAAAATTCTTGTGCCTTACTTGCAGCACCAGTGTAGATCTGTCATATCTTCAACACAACGGTCTACCACTACCAATCTTCCGGAACTAACATCCTTCGTGATCACTGGTTTTCAAAATAAACCTCAGACGGATGTCATTTACACTGACTTCAGTAAAGCATTTGACTCTGTGAATCACGGCCTTCTTTTAGAAAAACTCCATCGTATCGGTTTTCCTACTGATATCCTGGGTTGGATTTGCAGTTACCTCACAGGTAGAACGCAACGAGTTCATTTTTAAAAATTCATTATCTGCTTTAGTCTACGCTTCTTTCGGGGTCCCTCAGGGGAGCCACCTTGCTCCGTTACTTTTTACTTTATTCATTAATGACCTTCCCTTTGTTGTATTAATTTGCCATCCCTCGCTAAGCCTAGGACGATGCTTGGTGTCGTCTTTATCCATAATCTTTTTAAGGTTGAAATATATAGCCAGGCCCTTCTAGGCCGCTTGAATATCCATGTACCTCTTAGGATCACTAGAAACTATATTCCGCATTATAGTTCGAACTTTGCCCAACATGAACCATTTCGGGTGCTATATTCAAAATACAATGATCTTTATAACATTACTTCTAACTCTGCTCCGAACACTTTGAAAGTTTCGATACTAATCCATTTACCACAAAACTAACTTTCCTCGTATCTTTACTAATCCACTCGGATCTATCTCCGTGTTCCGAGCCCTACGTCAGCCGGCAGCGCCCCTCGGTCGGTTGGGCGGGAGGTGGGTTGCACATCAAGCAACAAAAGATTTCGTCGTACCTACGCCATCACCCGGATCCTATGGAACAGCGGGCTTGACAAATGGATGGACAATGACCAATATTCTAGTGTGCGTTCTTGGAGACGACGGCAGTAGAGCAATAGAGTACAATCAAAGGCTAGTGATAGCCCTGAAGGGTGAAGCGAGGACGACAGTTAAACCACTGCTCCTTCATCCGAACAACGTACAGGCCGTAATGGAGCATCTACGCTTTCTGAGTCAACTGGAGAGCGTGCGAGATTAACACCCAATTCAGAAGCACAAGATAGGCAGTCTACAGTCAGCCGCCAGCGGCGTCCAGCACCTAGGGAACCCCACCCTGATGGAGCAGCTGATCGCCAAATTGCCCCTAATTAAGAGGTTGTCGGTAGCACCTAAACGAGTGGCTAAGTGAGCTCGCTAAGCTGGTATTTCCCATTACGGAGAGTTCTTCAAGAAACATCGAATCTGTTTCGGATGCCTTAAAACCGGGCACATGGAACGGTTCTACAAGAAAAGCCGAGTATGCAACGTCTACGGATGCCAGAGGAAGCATCACTTTTTTCTGTATGATGAAGCCGGTAGTCCCAGACGGTCACAACAGTCAGACGGTGGCCACAGTAGGGATCCACGGGGCAGCCAGAGACGGGAGCTGCACGAAGTCATCAGTCAACGTAAGTGGATGCCGCAGCCAGCGGATCCAACAGCGAGTAACATTTCCATGTTCCATGCAACAAACCTGGAGGACCAGGAGAAGCCGCATCGGAGTTGCGTCGATTCGGATAAAAGTCATCTGCTTTTGCAGATTTTGCCCGTGACGCTGTATGGGGAGAACAAACATCTGTGACGCTCATAGGCGACCAGCTCGTCCGTGTGAATCGACAACTAAACGTTCAGTGGTTTGGCGGAAAATCCGCCAGAGAGCCTTCGTGGATTGTTAACCTGCAGATCAGTGGAGCGGGAAAACCGAAGCGACATGGATTATGGAATGAGTATGCAGTAAGCAATCTAAATTTTCAGATGCAGAGCTTACGTCGGGAAGATGTGAAAACCGCGAGGGCGAGCCTACCAGTGAAGCCGTTCAACAACGCAGCGTTAAGGATTTTTGTTGGGCTGGATCACGCGCACCTAGGAATACCCCTGCAGACCAGAAGCTTTGGTTGAGGAGCACCATATGCAGCAGCTACCAAGCTAGGATGGGTAGTGTATAGACCAGTGAGACGTCAATCGAGTCTACTGATAGAGAGATCGTGTCTTCTAGCCGTTAATCAGGATGTCGCTCTGGAGAAGATGGATAGCGATTACTTCGAAATAGAGAACTTCGGAGTGAAGCGAGCGCCACAGGTCGCAGCCAGTGACGATGAACGGGCCCTGGACATCTTGAACGGAACGACTAAGCAGATAGGCCAACGATACCAGAATGGGAAGCTATGGAAGGATGTCGAGATGAGGCTGCCAGACAGTTACAGAACGGCACTACAGCGACTCGTCAACATTAAGAGGAAAATGAATCGCGACACGAACTTCGCTCGGGCATACAATGGAATTATGGATGACTACGTCAAAAAAGGATAGGCGCTATGACTAGAGTAACAAGAGGTCACTTATGCCATTAGTGATAAGTTGTGGTACCTGCCGCACTTTGGGAAGATTCCCGTACCCTTTAGCACTATTGAAGGGCCTCCAGAACTACAAGTCTCTCTCGGCTGTCCTCTTCCACTTTAGGGAAGGAACCGAAGGAGTCTGTGCGGACATCAAGATGTTCCATCAAGTAATTATACAGCCACAGGACATATGCGCTCAAAGATTCCTGTGGAGGCATGGAGATTACCGAAAGGACCCGGGGATCTACGAGATGAATGTGATGGCGTTTGGAGCAGTTTGTTCGCCATGCTCAGCGCAGTACGTGAAGACCGTAAACGCGTCAAGGTACGCGCACGCTGATTCCCCGGCGGTCCTGGATGAGTACCACTACGTGGACGATTACGTAGACAGCTTCGCAGACGAGAATGAAGCTATTGCGGTTTCAAAACGGGTAAGAGAAATACATCAAGCGGACGTACTAGGGATACGGCTGATGAACACTGTGAAACAGGAACACAGTAAGCAGAATAACGTATGCATACTTTGGACGGATTTCAAGACCGTGATGCACTGGATAAGCAGCAGCCCCGATGGAGTCATGCGTGTAAGGGGAAGGATCGACGACGCTGCATTTGTGCCTTACAGTACCCGGTGCTCTATTATACTGTTCCACAGACGCACGCTGACGGAGATGGTAGTACGCTACTACCAAGAGAAGATAGGGCATTAGAACCAGGATGCCACCATAGGCGAGACACGGCCAACGGATGGCCATTAAAGTACACAGGCTTGAATTATTTTGGACCGTTGCACGTGACGATTGGACGCCGCATCGAGAAAAGGTGGGTGGCATTGTTAACCTGTTTAACCACAAGGGCCATCCACTTGGAGATGGTTCAAGACTTATCTGCAGATTCCTGCATCATAGCTATGCGGAACTTCATGAGCCAGCGGAGACCGGTGGTCATGATGAGAAGCGATAATGGGTAAAACTTCGTTGGAGCCAATCGAGAGGTCCGAATATTCAACGATGTTTTCGAGCCAAAGAAGATCCAGGGCAAGTTATCGTCGAAAGGAATCGAATGGATCTTCAACTGTCCGGCGAACCCAGCGTGTCTCTTGGGAAAGGATGGTCCAATGCGTCGAGCAGGTGCTGGCCCATACGATGAGGGAAATGGCGCTCAAGAAACACGTTCTGGAGAACCTGTTGATCGAGGCGCAAAACATAATTAATTTCCGCCCACTAACGCACTTGCCAGTCACAATGGATCAGGAAGCCCCACTGACTCTTAACGACTTGTTGAAAGGAGTACCGAATCTGACGGATCTACCCGGAGATAATGGACAGCCGTTGGAAAGCTACGCCACGAAAAGGAGACCGCTTCAGGAAGCGATGCACTATAGGAAATATATTTAGGTTGTTCGGTCAAACTCACAATATTTTTCGTCTTACATACTGTTTCTCTTTGCCTATACAAATGTAAACAAAGCTCATTAACATGTATTAACCAATCTCTGTAAATTACTCTGTTAGAACATTATGTTATTTTGCCGCTGCTAATAAAAGGCAGTTGCTGATGTTAGATCTTGGTAAACGGTTGTCTTTTTCTCGCCTGAGTTTATAGATTGTAATTAGTTTATGCACCCCCCAACCTGATATCTTATGTAGCACAAAAGACGCTTTGTGCATTATACATTTAGGCGCCCAACGTGGGGCAGTGTTTAAACAAATTATTAACAATTTATTAATTCATAAACAATTGTCGAAGTATCGCCCGCAACAATTATTCGCTCGACCCGCTCATCGCAACTCAACATTGTCATAACCGCATACAAAGGTGAACATTCAACCCTAGTGCATTCATCGAAAGTGAATAATAAATAAACAAATAAAGTTATTAACTATTCACGAAAATTCTAAGGGCAACGTGTCGTTCGTATAACGGAACTATTCGCGCTCTTCTTCGCACATCTCTTCGCTTGTGTGTGTGTGCCCGCCCGCTCTATAAGCTCGGCGTCGATCGCTCATTCTCCTTTGCTCCGTTATTCCGCCAGCAAAGTGTTGTTGTTTTGTTTACATCGCCAACTGCAGTCGCTGGTATAGTTTTTGAGTTCTAGTCGCTTTCGCTTTGAACTAACTTCACGGCATTGCCACATTCGTCGCTCCGCGTTGTTGTTGCCGCAACTTTACTCTCGTTCTCGCATTCGCATTCTTCGTCGCAGCAATGGAAACGAATATATTGGAGACTCTCAAACGGCAACGCTCGAATATTAAGCGCAACATTACGCGCATAAGAGGAATGGTCGATGTCAAGGAAGAAGAAGAGCAGAAATCGCCGGCTGAACTTCAGTGCCGTTTGGGAATCTTAGAGTCATATTTTAAGCAAGCCCTTTCGGTACAATCAGAAATTGAGACCATGGAATCCACAGATAGTGGACGTGCAGACCTGGAGGACAGTTACATAACTACAAAGTTGGCAATTCAGCAACTTCTTGGAGAGGATCTGCACAGCACAGATTTCGACCACATCTCTGCACCAAGCTACAGCGCGCCGTCTCGACTGCCAAGATTGGCACTACCTAGGTTTGATGGAAATCATAAGGATTACAAGAACTTCATCTCGTCGTTTCTGCCACTGGTCAATCGTGAGCAAATATCTAATATAGACAAATTTAATCATCTCCGTAATTGTTTAAAGGGACCTGCACTGGAAGCTGTCGCAGCCTTCCCGGTCACTGGAGAAAATTATGCGAAGGCGCTGGAACGGCTGAAGGACCGGTATGACAAGCCTGCCCTAATCTTTGTCGAAACGTTAGCCTCGATTTATAAACTGCCGCCGGCTGCTGCGGCAAGTGCTCAACAGCTCCGCAGCCTAATCGACAACGCATCCGCGTTATATAGTGCCCTTTCATCGCTAGGCTCGGACGCTCAAATTTCTGAGGCGATGCTCATTTACGTGGTCATGGAGAAGTGCGATCAGCAGACCAAAACAAAATGGAACGAATCACTGGATTATCTCACTCTGCCATCCTGGAGCCAATGCACGCAGATACTTGAGCGCCACTGCCAGTTTCTTCTGTCTGACGAGCAATTCCATGGATCGGAGCGGCCAAGACCGACTCGTCCCCCCGCAAGATCTCACAATTCGTCGTTTTCGCTTTGCCTCGCACCCTCACACAAATTGCTCGGATGTGACAAGTTTAAGGACCTTAATCCAACCGCGCGATTTGATGTCGTTAAAACACACCGTCTGTGTTTAAACTGTCTGTGTAGAGGTCACCAACTGTCGAGCTGCCCATCGAGAAATCGCTGTCGCACCTGCAACAAGGCACATCATACCCTGTTGCACAACAACCATTCGCTAGATTCATCTCGCTCGCACCAACCGTATCCAACCGCACCGCCATTGGAAGCTGCAACACACTCGCACTCGCATTCTGGCCAGAAGTCTCAGGTGTTGCTTGCCACTGCTATGGTTCTCGTCAAGGATGCGTTTGGAACCTACTGGCCTGGAAGAGCTCTTCTCGACTCCTGCTCTCAAGTGAACTTCGTGACGGAAGACTTCGCACAACGGCTTCGCTTACGGAGGGAAAGACATGCAGTCCAAATTCGAAGCATCGGCCATTCGCAAACAGATATTAAATATTGCACAACTGCATCTCCGCAGATCTCTGTATTATTCCACAAATCTCATACCAGCCCGATCTGGCCATCGACGTTTCGACTTGGAAGCTGCCAGAAAATACGCTGCTCGCTGATGAAAGATTCTACCAATCACGCCACGTCGATCTGCTACTGGGAACCGAAGCCTTCTTCGACGCCTTAACTGTAGGGAAAATAAGGCTGGGACCTCAAGGCCCGCTGCTGCAGAAAACTCAGTTTGGCTGGGTCGTAACCGGCCGACTGCAGCAAACCGCGCCAATAGAAGTTTCCACTTGCATGGCTTTAAACGGAAGTTCAATTGATGTCAACCTCAAACGTCTGTGGGAACTGGAAGCAGTCGACTCGCTACCTCTGCGGAAGCCGGAGCATGCTATTTGCAAGGAAAAGTACGAGAAGACCACTTGTCTCGACAGCACTGGTAGGATTGTCGTCAAACTGCCATTCAAGGCTGACCCAACTCGGTTGGGAGACTCATTTGATATCGCTCGCCGTCGGTTCCTAAGCATGGAACGTCGCCTATCGAAATCTCCAGCACTTCGTCAACAATACTGCGACTTCATGGAAGAGTATGAGAAATTGGGGCACATGTCCCCAGTTATTCATCCTAAACTGCACGAGCCGCACTACTACATCCCGCATCACTGCGTCCTCAAACCCAGCAGTGAGTCTACTAAGCTTAGGGTGGTGTTTGACGCCTCTTGCCGGACGTCAAATCAATTATCACTCAACGACTTGCTATGCGTTGGCCCAACACTCCAGGAGGACTTGTACCTGCAGCTTCTAAAGTTCAGGCTTCATCGTTACGCCATCACTGCAGATGTGACCAAGATGTATAGGCAAGTAAATCTCGACATTATTGATCGCAAATACCAGTACATTCTTTGGAGAGCATTTCCAGAAGACACGCTGCGCACGTATCAATTGAATACGGTAACCTACGGCACTGCAGCCGCCCCATTTTTGGCAACACGTAGCCTCAACCACCTCGCTGATGTTCATCAAGCTGACTGTCCAATCGGCGCCGCTATCATAAAGTCGTCTTTCTATGTTGATGACCTACTCACGGGTGCAGACGACTTAGAGACGCTTCGCATTATCAAGGATCAAGTCACAGAAATTCTCCGTCGAGGGCATTTCCCACTCACCAAATGGCATTCCAACTACGTTGGATTCATGGAAAATCATGCATCCAAGAAGCTCAGTTCCTGTGGCGAGGGACTAGCCAGCGCTCTTGGAGTGAACTGGAACCAGCACAAGGATACACTGTTCTTCAAGTTCATACCAAGGAACCACGCAACGCGTATCACCAAAAGAAGTATTTTGTCCACCGCATCCGCCTTGTTCGACCCGCTTGGTTTGCTCTCACCGCTTGTTGTTGTCGCAAAAATACTTCTGCAAGAACTTTGGCTCGCTGGCCTGCAATGGGACGAGAGCGTTCCAGAAAACATACACACGGCCTGGAGCAAATGCCTAGAATCATTCCAAACAGTCTCAATTTGATCGATTCCCCGCTATTGCCTCCAACACAAGATGCGATCACTTCAACTTCATGGATTTTGTGACGCATCAATCAGGGCTTACGGCTGCTGCGTGTATCTACGCTCGGAAACGTCGACGGGAGATGTCGCAGTGCAGCTATTGACTAGCAAATCGAGAGTGGCTCCTGTGAAGAAAAAATCCCTTCCAAAACTGGAATTGTGTGGAGCGCATTTGCTGGGCCAACTGTATGCGAAACTGAAGCCTCTATTAGCGGACAGAAAATTCTCGGTCTATTTCTGGACGGACTCGCAGATTGTGCTTCACTGGCTAAAACAGCACTCAGTCACATTGTCAGCATTCGTTGGAAACCGAATCTCCGAAATTCAAGAATGGACCGCAGATGGCCAGTGGAAATTTGTACCAGGTGAGAGCAATCCGGCGGACATAGTTTCGCGCGGAGCTGCTACAACTGAGCTGGCAGCATCGCTGTGGCTCACAGGTCCACAGTTCTTGACCCAACCATCGTCCCAGTGGCCAACCACTCCGCAAATCATCGATATCGATCCAACTATTGTCAAAGCAGAGCAACGAAGGAGCACATTCACCACGGCTGTGATCAGCAATCATGTTCTCCAACAGCTGACTCATATCAGCTCATACACTCGCTGCATTCGAACCATCGCATACGTCTTTCGCTTCGCCAACTTATCAAGAGGAGTAAAAATTGTCAATCCATCGCTTACATCGGAAGAACTTTGCCGCGCATTGTTCAGCATATGTTCGCATTAGGAGAAAAAGGGTCCAACAAAGTCCTACCTCGCCGTCTTCATTTGTTTGGCATCCAAGGCCGTCCATATAGAAGTCGTCTCGGATTTGTCAACCAAGGCATTTCTTGCAGCACTTAAACGGATGATCGCCAGACGGTCAATTCCAACCGACATCTTCTGCGACAACGGAACCAATTTCGTCGGAGCTGCCAACCATCTTCAAGAACTACGAGCGTTCCTTCAAGATAAAGCCACGCAAGAAGTCATTTCGTCTTATTTGTCAACTGATTTCATAACTTTCCATTTCATCCCTCCTAGAGCTGCTCACTTTGGAGGCCTTTGGGAGGCGGCGGTAGAAAGCGCCAAGAGTCTACTCTACATTCAAGATTCACCTTCGAGGAGCTCTGCACCATAACCACTGAAGTCGAAGCGATTCTCAACTCGCGCCCATTGTCTCCGCTGTCCCCAGATCCCAACGACTTTGGGGCACTTACTCCGGGCCACTTCCTGGTGGGGAAATCTCTTCGTGCCCTTCCAGAACGGACTGTGTCATCAACACATGCGTCCAGCCTGGAACGATTCGACGCCGTGACCGCGAGCAAACAACAGTTTTGGCGAAGGTGGTCGCTTGAGTACCTACAGGAACTACGCTCGCGCACCAAATGGACAACACCATCGGCCAACATCAGGGCTAACACCATGGTCATCATCCACGACGACAATCTGCCTCCTCAGCGATGGAAGATCGGGCGCGTCGAGACCGTTGTTCCCGGAAAGGATGGGCTAGTTCGAGTGGCCCACATTCGAACCAGCACTGGGGTGTGCTGCCGACCAGTGCATAAGCTGGCAGTATTACCCACGGATTCTTAATCTTGTTAAAAGATGATACTTTCAAGGCGGCCGGGATGTTCGGTCAAACTCACAATATTTTTCGTCTTACATACTGTTTCTCTTTGCCTATACAAATGTAAACAAACATTCATTAACATGTATTAACCAATCTCTGTAAATTACTCTGTTAGAACATTATGTTATTTTGCCGCTGCTAATAAAAGGCAGTTGCTGATGTTAGATCTTGGAAAACGGTTGTCTTTTTCTCGCCATAGTTTTTAGATTGCAATTAGTTTTTAAACCCCCCAACCTTAAATTTTATTAAGCAAAAAAAACAATTTGTTTATTATAAAAAAAAGGAATCAAATGAGCCAATGCTGAGTTTATGGGGCCTTCTATTATTAAAAAATCCAAATTATTATTACTAACAACAAACATATTCCAAAGTAATTTGAGTTTTATATAAAAGATTGCGCATTTTGTAATTTTAGTTGCTATTTGGGTTGTGGGGTGCCACACCCATAATTTTTCACATCTGAAATCTATTGCATATGACTTAAATCAAAATAGGATGAAATATCTTGTTTTTTGAGTTATCATATGATCTTGAAGTTGTGGGTGGTGCCACGCCCACCATTTTTTCACATCTGAAATCTATTGACCATATGAACTCAAATCAAAAAACAGAATCAAAATATCTTGCTTAGTTCTTGAGATTTTAATTTTGGCCAGAAAAGTGCCAAAATTTCCTATAGTGCGATAGGTGCACAAGTATTTGCCTACTTTTGTGCGCAAGGAGAATTGGTGCGAGCACGTCGAGGAAACTTGGTGTTCACGTACCACGGCGAAAGTGGAAACAAGGCATCGTGGAGGAGGTGTTCATTGGAGTAGATGGAGTGCCCAGACGAGTATCCAGGCGGTACGGACTGACGATCAAATAAGGATGATCGTCCCGCTTCGAAGCAAGCTGTCCTGTTTGTCGTGATGGGATGGGGATGGGGATGACGCGGAACGGATGGGGTAGTCTGATAAATATCTATAGACAGTCATTCAGTTTGAATTGTATTCGCTTTTACACTTTGTTTATATCTGGCCACACTGATTGTGGTCTAAAGCTACATTAATTTTTGGTGCCACAGATTAAGTTGATGTTATTTCTAAGTTATATTTCCCCAACAGAATAAAACATCCATGCACATACTCTTCGTCTAGTTTGGTTATGGTACAAGATCTGGTACTTCTTGTTTTGGTGAAGTGCCAAGTGTTAGAGGCAACTCCCGGGATTTAGGTCGGCGTCAAATATTATTATTATTACTTATTTTTATTATAACTATTAATTATTATTGTTAATTATTATTGCCTTGTATTTTTGACCTAGGTCACTTTTAGCCATATAAGGAACAATTGGCTATTTCCCAAAAAAAGTTTGTTTGCGTCGATGAACTTAAATCTTTTTATGGCGATGAAGCGCCATCATATGGCATCGTCGCCGATGCTCGTTTGGCGACAAAACAGTTGTCCAAGAACAGTTGTTGTGCCAGAGAACGTGAACTGATAATTCAAGATCGTCATGTGACATATTGTGAGATAGAGGCATCCTTAGGCATTTCAATCAGAATACATTCTATTTTTCATGAACACCTGGTCTTAAAAAAGGTTTGTTGTTTGAAAAAGGGCTCGTGTGGATTGGTGCTAAGAAGGCGACAGAAAGGCGACTGTTCAACGTAGCAACGTAGGTCGGTAAATTTTGAGTGGTACACTACAATTGGTTGCCTGAAATCTTCGTAAAAATTCGAAAAAAAATACACCATAACAACCCAAGCTTTCACACATCAGCTCAAACCAGCGACTTTTGGAGCGGCTAAAACGTGGAATTGTTGGGTCACCCACCGTGTAGCCTTGACTTGGAACCCAATGACTTATCGCCAGAAGATGGTGTTGAAACGTTCAAAACCCATGTTTTGGAGGTGCCTCAATCGGAGTGGAAAAAGGGATTCGACAATTGGTTTGACCTAAATCGACTAAGTCATATCCATCTGCCCGTATGAGGCATGCAGATTCTTAAGGTCCCTACGCAGAGCATGTTTTTTTTAGCATCCTGCCACTCCCACTTTAACGCCCAGAAAACAGTAGCTCGAAGAGGTGACATGCCTAAGCCTAGTTTTGTAGCTCCTATAATTTCTGATATTTTCGTAGGTGTTAAGATGGTTAAGTTAATAACTTTGATATTACAATATTAATAAAAGTAAACAAGTAATTTAATATCGAATTAAAGAACGCTTAGCTACCTCGGCTGTCAGACTGTCAGAACGACAATCAGTCAATTCGTCATCAGTCCGCTGACCCAATGAAACCAGCTGATACATCTTACTTGTGGTCCAAATCCGGTTGAAAAATATACTTTTTTTTTGTTTCTTTGCCTACCTACTTTTTTTATACCTGTTTTTAGCTTAAGTATTTTTTTTAGCTATAAATACGGTTAAGTTTATCAGACTTAGTCTTAGAGCGTTCGGCAACTGTTTCAAATTCATCATCACAATCATCAAAGGCTTTTTTTGCGATAATCTCTCCGCCGTCCACCTGGTAACAAGTGCCAGTGGCGACAACACACAGCAGATAGTTTAGATACCATCTGTCTACAGATATCCTTTGAATAGACATTATCCCTATCGTCAGTCACTTAAGTATCTACATTTCGGCACGATAAATCGGCGACCATGTGGTAGGCAACAAATAAACATTTTGGTGACCCCGACGTGATCTCAACAAGGGATCACACCAACGAACAAAACGCTGTTCCTTATACTAAAATTGTGAACGAGGCAACAAATCAAGGACACTGAAACA
Organism: Drosophila eugracilis; assembly: GCF_018153835.1. Lineage (NCBI taxonomy): Eukaryota > Metazoa > Arthropoda > Insecta > Diptera > Drosophilidae > Drosophila > Drosophila eugracilis. Next base: position 26,120 of record NW_024572242.1, read on the forward strand.
AAGCGTTCACTGGAAGTTGGAGCACTGGTGAGAATATTGACAATGCTGCGCAATACATCCTCGCAAATACATGTCATATACTCAAACACGTCCTCAATAGCGCATTCTAGGCCTTAGAAGCACTCTTAATATCGAAAATACCGGTTCAGGAATGTAGAATATTGGCCAACAAGGCGACCATCTTCATCACCACACGCCTATCGCAGATTACACTGTTTCGACACGGCTTGAGAATTTTAACAACTTTTCAAAAGTGAACCTACCGCCATAGCCTTATTTCAAAGTTAGGTTATCTAGTTTCTTCGACCAATTTTGGTTGCAAATCGGAGCGAATAAGCATAAGAAAATACACTCCCACCGGGTCAAAAACTAAAAGCATCCGACTAGATGAACGGCAAAGAGAACATGCTTCTTCGAAACCCAGTCAAATTAAAGAGGTTTTGGATGCCCAGATAGACATAGAAAATTAAATTTCTCGGTGTATCAAAAACTTTAAGAAGGATGGTCATAAACAAAAACCTTAATATTTTAAAGCATAAATTGTGGCACTTCAAGCATGGGAAATGTTCACAAGGAATTTTTGAAATTCAAAACGCTACAAAACGAGCTATACATTCAGGCCTTTAAAGAAGGAAGCAAGCCACAGCGGCAATCCTCACAGCTTGAGCAAAGGCTCGCAGCCGGCTTACACTGAAAAAACGGCTAGCCTTGCTATGCCAACGGTAATCAGAGGTAATAGAGTCCGTACGAGATGTGCTTAAGTAACTGCGACGTTTATTGTCCAATGAAACTTCAAGAAGAGTATGAAAGACACTAATGTCCACCCGAAATACATCAAAATAGTTCTGAAGTGCAGTTACCCAGGACTAACATTCCGAAACTAGATGGAGCGTTATTAAAATGAAAACAAATATTGCTGCAATAAAGAAAATGTGGTACCTAAAAACTGGGCTTACTGGAAATGCAGAAAGGCTGATCCGTTATATAGAACTCAAGGAAGAAATCAGGCCTGGGAAATTTTAGTAGACTCGTATGATTAGCCAAGGCAACTCGCTAACACAATGATTCGCCGGCTGCTGTATCAAAGCGCTTCAAGCGATAGTGCCCGGTCCTTGTTGGAACTCTTTATCTCTACGATAGATTCTCACTTCTTTAAGGGGTCTGAACATTGTTGACGTATTCACGTGGGATGCGTTCGTGGTCGTTTTACTAACAGAAATGTAAGATATTACTAAAAGGTATCTGTTGTCTCCAATAGATTAATGTGGGTATTGCAAAATAAAATGTTTGGCAAATGTTTCAGCACTGACCAAAAAGGTGAGTGTGTCGCAGTAGATCATTCTTTTAAAAAACTAGTAAGTCACTCCACGGGGAGTACACCCAACGAATAGAGGCATTTCTACTACCCCAGGTATCAGCTCTGTGGAAGAACAGAGAAGACTGCTACAAAGAGAACAGAACAACAATAACGAAACTACCGGCAGGAGGCCTAAATTGCGCTCAAACAATGATTCTGCGAAATATTTATAAGGATTTATTTATTAACTGCAGAATTGAAAAATAAGCATGAGGAAAACGTGCTCGGCAGTGCGCAGGCATAACGGGCCACTGCAAGACCGAGTCATCAATCATAGCTGTGTGAGATCCACCAGATCAAGGCCCAAGCTAATGCAAAAAATCATGGGAGACCTCCCACCTGATTGGGTCGCACGAGAACGCCCAATGCCGGCGTAGACTATTGTGGACCATTTTGAATTCATCATAAAATTCGAGGGAAGATAAAGCTAACATTGCGGTTTTTGTTTTGATGTGTGACTTAACTACTTTTTTGCCGCTGTTCAAAGATTTCTACGCCGCCGCGGAAGATGTCCGACCATTGCTTAATAACACCGCTGAGAGGTCATCATTAAAGATCGAAGAAATCAACACGGTGATAGTCGAGATTGAGGCTATTCTTAGCACTCGACCATTTCCGCCAATGTCTGTGGGATTATATGCCACGGACCTAACAGCTCTCAATCCAGGCCACTTTTTAATTGACGAACCTTTAACAGCACCCAACGTAAGTGCTGTCCATAAGGAAAGAACACTCGTAAAACGCTGAAAATTGCTGTATAGACTAAAGTATTTGTTCTGGAATCTATGGTCAAGCGAATATTTTTAAGAGATCCAGTCCCGCCAAAAGTGGAATTCAGAAGCCCCAAACGTTAGTGAAGGCCTATTTATATTGGTGAAGGAGGATTGGTTGTTTTTGAAGCAGGTGCCGTAAGTATTTTTATTGCTGGGCAGCGCAGACCATGTTCTGAGCGAGATTGTTTGGGTGTTAGTTTAGTTTTCTACGGTAGGTCAATTTGAATATATTTATGAATGTCGTCGTTTCGAACGTACAATGGTGCTCCTGTGATAGTTTTAAGAATTTAATTGGGCTCGTTGGATAATTTTAACATTCCTCCTACTTGTATTTCACCACAGATGAGAGCAGTGTGTTCATATTCACTTATGGATGGTGTTGTAAAGCAGAACCTTTCAGTCTAGGCAAAGGGGATCATGATCCAGTGGAGACTTTGTGCCTTTAGTGATAATTTTAGTTTGTAAATATGCTAATCACGGGCCGGGATATAGGCTTCAGTTAGCCCAAGGTCTCCTAAAGAAATATTTTTAAAGTACTGAGACAGGCAGGAAAAGGATACGAGATGTGTATGTGAGGTGGGCTTCGAGGAGGAGTCGGGATTTCGTGGGCGGCCGAGCTCGTCACCCGGGAATCGGTTGCCCGGCCCCGTCAGCCGGGTGCCGGTGCCCCAAACTACGAGGGCATGGGGAAAAGGATTAGAGAGAGAGAGGGGAATGCGGTTTCGTCATCCGAGACTGTTTGCCGGAGAATAATTCTGGAGTTGAGAATTTGTGTATTAATACAGTTATTTTATTCACATCCCTTGCTTATATTAGGTCTCCTTGTCTGCCGGCCACGTGGTTTACCGGAGGTCGTCTAGCTGCTCCTTGTTTCTTCTGTTTGTTTCTTCTACTGTTCTTGTTAAGTTCTCAAAACCGACTCCCAGATCGGCGAGCAGCGGGAGATCTTCGAAGCCCTTCTCTGCTGCCGGTCGCGGCAGCGGGCTTTCCGCTGCTTTGGTGTGAGCCGTCGTCGTGTAGAGAGAAACTACAGCTTTCCTGTGTGGTGGTTGCGCTGCGAGATGTGTTTGAGGCGGTGTTGGCTCTGCCGGTATGATGTCGGCTCTGCCGATAATGGTTTGGCGCTGTGGGATGTTGATGTGTTCGAGGCGGTGTTGGCTCTGCCGATAATAGTTTGGCGCTGTGGGATGTTGATGTGTTCGAGGCGGTGATGGCGCTATGTGATGTTAATGTCGTGGGCGTGATGTTTGTGATGAGATCTACCGCCCAATGCTTAGCTATGTATGTAATTTATGTCCTAAATGTCCTAAATCTAAATGCCCTCCGTGGCTCTTAACTGATGTACATAAATCTAAGTTCCCTCCGTGGGTCTTTAATTAATCCTTAAGCTAACCTTAATCCCAGCTTAAAGACTACTCTTAACTAAATATACCTGGGGGCGGGGCCGCGTGAGGGATACCTCACAAGTTTATTACTTTCAATATGCCTTGGCCATGTAAGATGCCTATCCAGGTGGACATCTAGATAAGTTATTTCGCTAACCTGCGGAATTTGGGTAAGGTTCAAAGCTAACGTTATATGCATTGTATATGTTTTATATTATTATTCTTTAATTCCGTTGTAGACCATTAAGGATTCATTACAAAATTCGAGGGAAAAGACCAGATAAGGATTACATTGCACTTCTATGCTCTTTTTTCGACAAAGGCTATGCCCCTTGAATTGGTGAATGACTAAACTACGACGCCTTTAAAGCCACAATGCGAAGATTTCTAGGCAGCCGCGGAAGATGTAAGAATATACATTGCGATAATGCAAAAAATTTAGTCGGCACTAACAACAAGCTGAAAATCAAATTAAAATTACTGCAGCACGAAAAACTATGACCATGATTGTCAGAGATTTCCGTTTTTAATTAAGAATGATGAACTAATTAGCATGGTATGCTCCTAGCCATTTGTTAGCTCTTAGTTTTAACTAATTTTTAGCCTTACATAATTATAAATAATAGATTATTATAAATAAATAAATAAAAAATTAGCGTGGTAACTAGCATAAGCTGTAACTTCAGTAATTGTTTACCGCTCTATGTCAATAGGAGCGATGGCTGTGCTGGGCGCCCAAATGGTCATCACTTTCGCTACGGTCAGCGTCATCTAGAAGCTGAGCTCCCACTACTCATTCCCCAAATGGATTCTTTGCCGCACCCGCCTGCATCGATACCTACATCCCATAGACGACGATACTTTACCAAGCAACAATGACTTTTGGACTTTAAGGTCTATACAGGAATTTTATACGAGATATCTGAGTTGTTCAACTTTTATTACCCGCTGCGCCAGGAGATTATACTGAGCATGGTGTGGCGCCTGCCGGTAATCTTCTTTGTCCTGAAGCTTCACTCTTCGCTTACGGTGCTCTCATTCCAGAGCGTGGAGTCTGTAGAAGAGCCTGTTAGTGGCCATGGCCGTGGTGATCGTGGACGAGCGGATGCTGGAGACGGGTGTAGAGTATGCCTATGCGAGCTTTAATGACTGCTCTCCCAAGTTCCTCACCGTGCAGGGCCTGCCTTCGTCTGGTCAAGTTCTTTTTGGCAATGGGATGCGGACTGCTTGGCGCACTGCTTACCTTCCCCTGTTTACGTATTTACACGGTTGTCTTTCTGATCCTGCGTTGAGTGTAGTGGATGCATTTCAAGTATCGGAAGAAAATTTCAAAAGGGCTTTAGAGCTCCTTAAGGAACCATAGAATAACACAACTAGCCTTTTCGCCATTTCCCAAATGAGAAAATCTGATTCTTCATCCCTTGGAGAAATTTTAGATACAGAGGTTGCGTTGCGTGGTTCGCTTTTCTCTCTTAGCACCGAACAAAATGCTTCAAAAGCTATTTTAATTCAGCTTGTTTTGCAAAAGGTCGATTCGGATTCAAAACAATGTTTATGAAAAACTAAATGACTCCCACAAAAAGGCATTCTTTGGGGCTAGAGGCAGTTGTATTAAATGCGATTCTACAGATCACAATTTAGGATCGTGCCTTTTCTTCGTTGCACTCCCACATGTGAAGCGTCAAACAGCCAGCGTTTAGTTTATACTGCTTTCAAAATGAAAAATGAAATCAAGCACTTATCCCGACCACTATAGTTCCTATCCGGTATAAATACGGAATGTTCCACCTGTCAAGGGACTTGCTTGATTCTGGCTCGGAATCTTTATCACAGAGACTGTTCGGTCATTCCGGTCTTCCAGTGTAAAGAGGGGAGCGGGACCCAATAAAGCTTTTCGCTCAGGCGAATTCGTCCGCCTCTCCTCTCCCTCCCTCGTTGTTTCTTCTGTCCATAGCATAAAATAATTTAAGTCGAATAAATTCGTTCACATCGAAACTCCCTTTCTTTTGCACGCGCCGTGCCCTTTTGTCGCGTTAAATTCAATCTCGAAGTAATAAATAAAAATCCTGCATTTTACAAATTTAACTTAATAAAAATTTTTATTAATTCAGAGACTTTGACCAGCAAATTAGAACTTCAGTCAAAACGTCAAAATTTTGAAGTTTTTGATATAGGAGATGTTAAAGCAAAACTTCAATTCTCAGTCCCGACGACGATTTGCTCACAATTGTCTGCTCACGAATGGACATTGCAATTGGCTGTTACCAAGGCAATAGCATTTACTCAACTTGCCACTCGTATAGAATCGCCAACGTGGTCAATCCCTGAAGGAGTAGATTTGTCTGACATATTGTTTTTTAAACCACAAAAAGTGACATTTTACTAAGCCCCAGGTATTCTTCGAATTGTTCACACTCAATTAATAAAACTCTAGTTCAGCAATATACATAAGGTTGTTTTCTGGACTCCAAAACCAGTGTTTTAGGTTCAGCAACATAAAAAAGTTATTTTCTGGACAGACCCCAAAATCGTATTCCACTGGCTCACTATACACTATCTTATCGGATCTCAGGAATTCAACTTAAATCGTCTAAAATTTCTTGGCGTCATTTGCCAGGGAAAGAGAAAAATTGAATCATTCAAATCCACCGAAACCGTCGTAAAAGAAAACAGCATTGATCAAATTCTGAGTCGAATCTCTTTGTATCATCGTGTTCTGCAACTGAGTTGCAGCACACGTTCCTGTTTATTGTAGGTCTTATTTAGCATCAAACGTTTTGAAAGGAAATAGATTTTTAAAGAAGGATAAAGTTCTCAGCGCAGACCTTCAAGCGCTGACACCGGCATCAGCCAAAGCAGCTCGCACGGTGATACTGATTCGTGTTGGCGACGAGATTACCTGCATACCTTGCAAGCCCACAGCAAATGTTTTTTTCCAAAGGCGAATATGGTCCCGGGGCAGCTGGTCATGATCCATTAAGACAACGCTTCACCTCAGCAATGGTTCTTGGGACGCAATACCAATACTTGCTCTGAAGCGGACGGAAGAGTCATCGATATTAAGACGGCAAAAGGAGTCATTCGTCGTCCAATTTGTAAAGTTGCGCCTCTGCGCAAGAGCGACCATTCTTCCAACGGGTGGAGTTTCCATCTAATGTAAAGCATTATGATCTATAATGAAAACGGTAAATCATAAGCTTACTTGCTATGCATAGCCGAATCAAATGTAAGTTATCTTGACTAACGATCCAAGTCAGCGAGTTAGTGAGGCCTAATAATAATGAAAAATGTAATGTGCTTGTATACCAACAAAACCCCAACAAAAAATTAATAATTAATCTGTATTGTGACCATCAATCGCTGATCGGCACAGAATGTACTGGGCATTAAATATGGTTGTATAATTCTGAAAAAATTTAATATGTATCTATACTAATTGTGACTATCATCGACGATCGGCACAAATTCATCGCGCATTATTATGGATATATAAAAATTAAAATATTTATTAAAAATCACACTAAAATTTTCTCAAAATATCTATACTTACTGTGACCATCATCGCCGATCGGCACAGAATGTATCGCGCATTATTATAGATTATTAAAATTAAAATATCCCAAAGAAAATCGTACAATGAAATTTCATCTCGCATCCACATCGTTTGCGTCTACCAATAGCAAATCCAAATTAATATTGGTGCACCCTTTCAATTTTCTGGAGCCTCCACAAACTACAAATCAACATTCGCAGCATATAGCAGTACACAAAAAAAATTATGTTTTTCATGGCTGAGTATTCCCTCTACAGTGAGGATGGGGAGAGGGGTTATCACTGGCGTGAGCCTTGCTCCGGGTTTTTCGTTTTTTTTATTTTTTTTATTTATTCACCAAGTACCAAGCTACCAAGTAATTTAAAATTAATAGGTAGCGGTGATGTTGAGCAGTGGCAACTGGGCCCGGTTGTTTACAATAATTTCATATTTACTATTTTATATATACATTTTGGCTAAATTAGAATTATCTTAAATGAGGTGATATAGGCGTGTGTTTTTTAGAAATAGTATTATTGTACCCGTTACTCGTAGAGTAAAAGGGTATATTAGATTCGTAGGCTTAAAAGACTGTTTTCGCATTTTCTAGAAAAGCAGATATCTCGGTAACTATAAGAGATAGAAAGTTCGGATTAAGCATGTAGGTTTTTTATGATGCTCCAAATGCAAATTAATTTTTTCCCATCTAGCCACGCCCACCCTAACGTCCACAAAACCTGGTAAACGAAAAATGCAATTATCTTGGAAACTATACGTGCTACAAAGTTTTGCTTGAAAATACGTAAATAAATCGCGGCAATATTTCGCTATTTATGAAGAAATTTAAGTTATAAGGCCTCGCATGGGCAGTGACGTCACTATCAGTATCATATTTTCAAGTTGTGTAAAACAGTAACGGGTATCTTATAGTCGCGATACTCGACTATAGCGTTTCCTCTTGTTATACCCGTTACTCGTAGAGTAATAGGGTATACTAGATTCGTTGAAAAGTATGTAACAGGAAGAAGGAAGCTTTTCCCACCCTATAAAGTGTATATATTCTTGATCAGGATCAATAGCGAAGTCGATTGATCCATGTCCGTTTCTCCGTCCGTCCGTCCGTCCGTCCGACCGTCCGTATGAACGCTGAGATCTCACGAACTATACCAGATACAAAGTTGAGATTAGGCATGAAGATTCTTGAATCATTTCTTCTTCGACAAAGGCTATGCCCCTTGAATTGGTGAATGACTAAACTACGACGCCTTTAAAGCCGCAATGCGAAGATTTCTAGGCAGCCGCGGAAGATGTAAGAATATACATTGCGATAATGCAAAAAATTTAGTCGGCACTAACAACAAGCTGAAAGAACTGGATAAATTGATCTATACAGAAAATGCGAAAATCAAATTAAAATTACTGCAGCACGAAAAACTATGACCATGATTGTCAGAGATTTCCGTTTTTAATTAAGAATGATGAACTAATTAGCATGGTATGCTCCTAGCCATTTGTTAGCTCTTAGTTTTAACTAATTTTTAGCCTTACATAATTATAAATAATAGATTATTATAAATAAATAAATAAAAAATTAGCGTGGTAACTAGCATAAGCTGTAACTTCAGTAATTGTTTACCGCTCTATGTCAATAGGAGCGATGGCTGTGCTGGGCGCCCAAATGGTCATCACTTTCGCTACGGTCAGCGTCATCTAGAAGCTGAGCTCCCACTACTCATTCCCCAAATGGATTCTTTGCCGCACCCGCCTGCATCGATACCTACATCCCATAGACGACGATACTTTACCAAGCAACAATGACTTTTGGACTTTAAGGTCTATACAGGAATTTTATACGAGATATCTGAGTTGTTCCACTTTTATTACCCGCTGCGCCAGGAGATTATACTGAGCATGGTGTGGCGCCTGCGGTAATCTTCTTTGTCCTGAAGCTTCACTCTTCGCTTACGGTGCTCTCATTCCAGAGCGTGGAGTCTGTAGAAGAGCCTGTTAGTGGCCATGGCCGTGGTGATCGTGGACGAGCGGATGCTGGAGACGGGTGTAGAGGATGCCTATGCGAGCTTTAATGACTGCTCTCCCAAGTTCCTCACCGTGCAGGGCCTGCCAAGTGCAGGGCCTGGTCAAGTTCTTTTTGGCAATGGGATGCGGACTGCTTGGCGCACTGCATACCTTCCCCTGTTTACGTATTTACACGGTTGTCTTTCTGATCCTGCGTTGAGTGTAGTGGATGCATTTCAAGTATCGGAAGAAAATTTCAAAAGGGCTTTAGAGCTCCTTAAGGAACCACGCAACTAGCCTTTTCGCCATTTCCCAAATGAGAAAATCTGATTCTTCATCCCTTGGAGAAATTTTAGATACAGAGGTTGCGTTGCGTGGTTCGCTTTTCTCTCTTAGCACCGAACAAAATGCTTCAAAAGCTATTTTAATTCAGCTTGTTTTGCAAAAGGTCGATTCGGATTCAAAACAATGTTTATGAAAAACTAAATGACTCCCACAAAAAGGCATTCTTTGGGGCTAGAGGCAGTTGTATTAAATGCGATTCTACAGATCACAATTTAGGATCGTGCCTTTTCTTCTTTGCACTTCCACATGTGAAGCGTCAAACAGCCAGCGTTTAGTTTATACTGCTTTCAAAATGAAAAATGAAATCAAGCACTTATCCCGACCACTATAGTTCCTATCCGGTATAAATACGGAATGTTCCACCTGTCAAGGGACTTGCTTGATTCTGGCTCGGAATCTTTATCACAGAGACTGTTCGGTCATTCCGGTCTTCCAGTGTAAAGAGGGGAGCGGGACCCAATAAAGCTTTTCGCTCAGGCGAATTCGTCCGCCTCTCCTCTCCCTCCCTCGTTGTTTCTTCTGTCCATAGCATAAAATAATTTAAGTCGAATAAATTCGTTCACATCGAAACTCCCTTTCTTTTGCACGCGCCGTGCCCTTTTGTCGCGTTAAATTCAATCTCGAAGTAATAAATAAAAATCCTGCATTTTACAAATTTAACTTAATAAAAATTTTTATTAATTCAGAGACTTTGACCAGCAAATTAGAACTTCAGTCAAAACGTCAAAATTTTGAAGTTTTTGATATAGGAGATGTTAAAGCAAAACTTCAATTCTCAGTCCCGACGACGATTTGCTCACAATTGTCTGCTCACGAATGGACATTGCAATTGGCTGTTACCAAGGCAATAGCATTTACTCAACTTGCCACTCGTATAGAATCGCCAACGTGGTCAATCCCTGAAGGAGTAGATTTGTCTGACATATTGTTTTTTAAACCACAAAAAGTGACATTTTACTAAGCCCCAGGTATTCTTCGAATTGTTCACACTCAATTAATAAAACTCTAGTTCAGCAATATACATAAGGTTGTTTTCTGGACTCCAAAACCAGTGTTTTAGGTTCAGCAACATAAAAAAGTTATTTTCTGGACAGACCCCAAAATCGTATTCCACTGGCTCACTATACACTATCTTATCGGATCTCAGGAATTCAACTTAAATCGTCTAAAATTTCTTGGCGTCATTTGCCAGGGAAAGAGAAAAATTGAATCATTCAAATCCACCGAAACCGTCGTAAAGAAAACAGCATTGATCAAATTCTGAGTCGAATCTCTTTGTATCATCGTGTTCTGCAACTGAGTTGCAGCACACGTTCCTGTTTATTGTAGGTCTTATTTAGCATCAAACGTTTTGAAAGGAAATAGATTTTTAAAGAAGGATAAAGTTCTCAGCGCAGACCTTCAAGCGCTGACACCGGCATCAGCCAAAGCAGCTCGCACGGTGATACTGATTCGTGTTGGCGACGAGATTACCTGCATACCTTGCAAGCCCACAGCAAATGTTTTTTTCCAAAGGCGAATATGGTCCCGGGGCAGCTGGTCATGATCCATTAAGACAACGCTTCACCTCAGCAATGGTTCTTGGGACGCAATACCAATACTTGCTCTGAAGCGGACGGAAGAGTCATCGATATTAAGACGGCAAAAAGGGAGTCATTCGTCGTCCAATTTGTAAAGTTGCGCCTCTGCGCAAGAGCGACCATTCTTCCAACGGGTGGAGTTTCCATCTAATGTAAAGCATTATGATCTATAATGAAAACGGTAAATCATAAGCTTACTTGCTATGCATAGCCGAATCAAATGTAAGTTATCTTGACTAACGATCCAAGTCAGCGAGTTAGTGAGGCCTAATAATAATGAAAAATGTAATGTGCTTGTATACCAACAAAACCCCAACAAAAAATTAATAATTAATCTGTATTGTGACCATCAATCGCTGATCGGCACAGAATGCACTGGGCATTAAATATGGTTGTATAATTCTGAAAAAATTTAATATGTATCTATACTAATTGTGACTATCATCGACGATCGGCACAAATTCATCGCGCATTATTATGGATATATAAAAATTAAAATATTTATTAAAAATCACACTAAAATTTTCTCAAAATATCTATACTTACTGTGACCATCATCGCCGATCGGCACAGAATGTATCGCGCATTATTATAGATTATTAAAATTAAAATATCCCAAAGAAAATCGTACAATGAAATTTCATCTCGCATCCACATCGTTTGCGTCTACCAATAGCAAATCCAAATTAATATTGGTGCACCCTTTCAATTTTCTGGAGCCTCCACAAACTACAAATCAACATTCGCAGCATATAGCAATACACAAAAAAAATTATGTTTTTCATGGCTGAGTATTCCCTCTACAGTGAGGATGGGGAGAGGGGTTATCACTGGCATGAGCCTTGCTCCGGGTTTTTCGTTTTTTTTATTTTTTTTATTTATTCACCAAGTACCAAGCTACCACGTAATTTAAAATTAATAGGTAGCGGTGATGTTGAGCAGTGGCAACTGGGCCCGGTTGTTTACAATAATTTCATATTTACTATTTTATATATACATTTTGGGTAAATTAGAATTATCTTAAATGAGGTGATATAGGCGTGTGTTTTTTAGAAATAGTATTATTGTACCCGTTACTCGTAGAGTAAAAGGGTATATTAGATTCGTAGGCTTAAAAAGACTGTTTTTCGCATTTTCTAGAAAAGCAGATATCTCGGTAACTATAAGAGATAGAAAGTTCGGATTAAGCATGTAGGTTTTTTATGATGCTCCAAATGCAAATTAATTTTTTCCCATCTAGCCACGCCCACCCTAACGTCCACAAAACCTGGTAAACGAAAAATGCAATTATCTTGGAAACTATACGTGCTACAAAGTTTTGCTTGAAAATACGTAAATAAATCGCGGCAATATTTCGCTATTTATGAAGAAATTTAAGTTATAAGGCCTCACATGGGCAGTGACGTCACTATCAGTATCATATTTTCAAGTTGTGTAAAACAGTAACGGGTATCTTACAGTCGCGATACTCGACTATAGCGTTTCCTCTTGTTATACCCGTTACTCGTAGAGTAATAGGGTATACTAGATTCGTTGAAAAGTATGTAACAGGAAGAAGGAAGCTTTTCCCACCCTATAAAGCGTATATATTCTTGATCAGGATCAATAGCGAAGTCGATTGATCCATGTCCGTTTCTCCATCCGTCCGTCCGTCCGTCCGACCGTCCGTATGAACGCTGAGATCTCACGAACTATACCAGATACAAAGTTGAGATTAGGCATGAAGATTCTTGAGGTCACTGGACAGCGCAAGTTTATTTTAGCGTCCTGCCACGCCTACTCTAACGCCCACAAATCACGAAAAACTAAAATTGCTAATATCTCAGGATTTATAAGAAAATTCAGTATGTATAGTCGTGGGATGCCAGCGCCGACTCTATCGCCCATAAAACCCGAAAAACCAAAATTGCGTTTCCACTTGTTTTTAATATGTTTGGTAATAAGGGGTTTGAGATGGATTCTAGTGGATTGGTGTTTTTATACATTAGTTGTCTTTGGCAGTATAGAGACTTGCAGTTAGTCAGTTAGTGATTAATTGATAAGGCATCATTGGTATCATTGCAGAACGGACAGGTCCTGGTTTCAGTTGGGTCCATGTAGTGTGTACGTGTAATTTTTGTGTGTCCAAGCCTGTTCATATTATCTTGTGACCGATGAGTGAATGTTTTTGGTAATTTGGTAGCAGTTGAGTTGGGGATGGTTAATTGCTTGGTAAAACCGTGAAGTTTTGGATATGTTTGATTACATTTTTGTGAGATATGTATTTTTAATATATTTTAATATGTCTTGTGTGTTTAAGTTTTCGATGTCTGTAAGTGGTTGTCTGGTGGCGTTTTTTGCTAGGATGTCTGCAAGTTCGTTTCCAAGTATTCCTACGTAACCGGGTATCCAAAGTAATTTAAATTTAGTATTGTCTTTGTGTAGAAGATAACGGATTTGCCTCTTTTAGTTTTATGTATTTGCAGTGCTTCTGCTGTTGCAAGTAGCTCTGCGGAGAATGCTGAAGAGTAGTGTGGTAGGTGATAAAGTTTGATGCATTCAGTTTCAGTGGTGATTGCCAGGCTAATAATGCCGTTTGCTTGAGATCCGTCGGTGTAAATGTTTCTTTAGATCAGTGTTGCCAGGTGATGAGCGCACATATAAGCTAGATTTGTGAAAATAATAAGCTAGAATAAGCTAAAATTAAAAAAAAACAAGCTACACCCAAATGTGGGTGGCAATAGTCATTGTGGGCTATTTTTATGATTAAGTCCTTAAATTTCCATTGAAAGGGCTGCTTCCTGCTCCTGTGTTTTGTAACATTTTGCAGGGAAACTTATTTTCTGAGATTGTGCAATTGAGCACATCCTAGCATGTGCTTCTTGCCGCTGCAAAGATTTTTGCTGAAATTGTTGACCTATTGCTCCTATTGTAAGAGCAATAAGGTGTTGTATAATCTTCTGACAGTTTGCGTAATCACGCCTTGAACTCACCACTTTGGAGTCAAGCATCGCGAAAAATTTGTTTATATTGGACTTTCGGCATTTTACCACTCGCTTTATTAAAGTTCACAACTCCAAGTGATTGCTGGCAACACTTTTAACAACATATCGATATTCGATGGCACTATCGATTAGAAATATATTCACGATCATATGAAACGCACATAACCATCGGCAAAAAAATAACAAGCTCCGATATTTTCATGTCATAAACAACTCGTTAATGACGTAAATAAATTTAAAGCTAGAATATGCTAGATGAATTTTAAAATAAGCATATTTCAAGCTATAAACTAGATCGATATTTTTCAAGCTTTTCCAGTTCAAAATATGCCAGAACTAGCGTATAATAAGCTAAACTGGCAACACTGCTTCAGAGGGCTTTATTTAGAGGGCTTGTGTTCCAGGGCTGTGAGGATTGTTCATGTTGTTTTAATTGTTTAAATGGTAGTTGGTGGACTTGTGAGTATTCTATAATACGATCTGTCGTTGATTTGTATTGCGGACATTTTGGAAATTTTTTTAATTTTTATTATTGGTGATGCCTTGCCGCTAACCAGGGACTTACTGATTTTTGACGCAAGGTCTTCTAAGGTGTCTGCATATGCTTCGTAAAGTATGTTTTTTAGCGCTTAGTAGTGTAGATGTGTTTCAGTTAATCTTTGCGCTTGAAAGACATTTTATTACGTTAATATACTGTTTGAGGTTGTTGTTTAGTAGTTCTGTGTGAGTTTTCCATCTGTATTTGTTATTGAAGTGCAAACCAAGGATTTTTAATGATGTTACTTCTATCATTTGCGTGTTTCCTGTTGTTATGGTGCCGTTACAATTATCTTTTCTGCAAACATGAAGGTGTTTGCATTTTGTGGTAGATAACATGGTTTATGTAGGTATTTAGGTTTTTGTTTTTGTGTTTTTTGAGATGATGTTGAAGTCATCTGTGTATGGGCTTGGGCTGATGTTCGGGCAACGTGTGAGCACAAAAAAGACCACGGAGAGTTGGGAGCTTTGAGGATGAGGAGCTTTGCATTGGTTGAAAGGAGGAGATGTCAGAGTCAATGCGCACGAGTAGTTTTCTATTTGTAATGCAGTTTCGTACACAGTTAATAATTTTTGCGCTAGGTTACAAGTTGATCAAGTATATAGTGGATGCCAATTATATCGAAGGCCTTGGCGAAGTCTTGGGATATGATAGATGCGTGGTTTGTTCTTGAGAAAGCTCGTGCTAAAAGTTGGTCTATGAGTAGTAGACTGTTTATTTAATAATGGTTTTTTTTGTTTGTTTTTACAGCCCATCACAGCCGTTTTGCTATCATTTTGTCAAGTAGTTTTGCTAGGCAAGAGTTTGGGGGGGAGGGAAAAAAAAGTTAAGCATTAGTTTTGGTCTGTGTTTGGTTTTAGGATCGGTATTATTAAGCTATTTTTGTATGTATGTGGAATGTAACTGTTTTATATAATTTTTGGGATAAAAAATTTTTTTTTTTTTTTTTTTTTTGTGTTTTTTTTTTTTTTTATATTTTTTTTAAGACCTGGTTACTCGTAGAGTTACGGGTATGCTAGATTCATTGAAAAATATGTATCAGGTAGAAGGAAGCGTTTCCGACCCTATAAAGTGTATATTTTCCATATCAGTATCAATAGCGGAGACGAGCCATGTCCGTCTTTCCGTCTGTCCGTATGAACGCTGATATCTCAAGAACTATAACAGATACAAAATTGAGATTAAGAAGATTCTTTAGATCCCTACGCAGCGCAAGTTTATTTCCGCATCCTGCCACGCCTACTCTAACGCCCACAAAAACGAGGGCTATTTGCTATTGGTCTTAACTAAATATATATGTACCTGGGGGCGGGGCCGCGTGAGGGATACCTCACAAGCTTATTACTTTTAATATGCCTTGACCATGTAAGATGCCTATCCAGGTGGACATCTAGATAAGTTATTTCGCTAATCTGAGGAATTTGGGTAAGGTTCAAAGCTAACGTTATATGCATTGTTTATGTTTTATATTATTATTCTTTAATTCCGTTGTAGACCATTAAGGATTCATTACAAAATTCGAGGGAAAAGACCAGATAACGATTACATTGCATTTCTATGCTCTTTTTTCGACAAAGGCTATGCACCTTGAATTGGTGAATGACTAAACTACGACGCCTTTAAAGCCGCAATGCGAAGAATGCGCAACGCGGGCTATTCGCTATTGGTCCTGGTCAAGAATATATATGCGTCATAGGATCGGAAACGCTTCCTTCTATCTGTTACATACTTTTCAACGAATCTTGTATACCCTTTTACTCTATGAGTATAAAAAACGCATGGTTCAACTTATTCTTTCGTCGACCTAAACCTTATTTCGCAAAGTGCCATACAAAAATTATAATCATTATAAACATTCCTAGAAAGCTTCTCACTGCCCATACCTACAGAATTAAAGGAACATCTGTGTATGGGCTTGGGCTGATGTTCGGGCAAAGTGTAAGCTTTTCAGTTAGTGAGTTATATGCAATCACAAAAAGGACCACGGAGAGTTGGGAGCTTTGAGGATGAGGAGCTTTGCATTGGTTGAAAGGAGGAGATGTCAGAGTCAATGCGCACGAGTAGTTTTCTATTTGTAAAGCAGTTTCGTACACAGTTAATAATTTTTGGGCCAGGTTACAAGTTGATCAAGTATATAGTGGATGCCAATTATATCGAAGGCCTTGGCGAAGTCTTGGGATATGATAGATGCGTGGTTTGTTCTTGAGAAAGCTCGTGCTAAAAGGTGGTCTATGAGTAGTAGACTGTCTATATCCGATTTCGCTTTTCTAAAACCAGTTTGACTATAATGGATTAGTTTGTCATTTTTTACAGCCCACCACAGCCGTTTTGCTATTATTTTGTCAAGTAGTTTTGCTAGGCATGAGATTGGTGAGATCGGTCAGTACGAGTTAAGCAAGTTTTGTCTGTGTTTGGTTTTAGGATCGGTATTATTAAGCTATTTTTGTATGTTTGTGGAATGTAACTGTTTGGTATGACTTTTGGAGGTTAATAATTCTTTTTTTTGTTGTTTTATCAAGGTTATTTATCATTGTGTATTTGATTCTGTCAAGTCCTGGTTACTCGTAGAGTTAACGGGTATGTTAGATTCATTGAAAACAAGAGGAAACGCTATAGTCGAGTGCCGCGACTATAAAAATAACCTTTTTTTTTTTTACACAATTTTAAAATATTAATTTTGCTAGTGGAAATTCACAAGGCGCCACCTATTGTCAGAGGAAGTATGTTGAGTATGCTTATAGTGACGTCACTGCCCATGTGAGGCCTTATAACCTTAATTTCTTTATAAATAGCGAAATAATGTTCCGATTTGAAAAATATTTTGTAAATCAATAGATATTAACAGAAATAAGTTACACAAGGTCAAACGAAGGCATTCATAATAATATTATAGACTCCACAGTTTTCCGCGGTTTGTGGGCGTTAGAGTAGGTGTGGCCGGATGCAACTTCGTGGCAAGTTGCAGAGGCATCTCCTAAATACGTGTTCCTAAGCAAAATTGTGTAGCTCTTATAGTTTTCGAGATTTTTGCATTTTTTTTTTTCGGGTTTTGTGGGCGTTAGATTGGGCGTGGCGTGATCGGAAAAAAACAATTCGCATTGGGAGCGTCATAGAAACATACATGCTTGATCCGAACTTTCTATCTCTTATAGTTACCGAGATATCAGCTTTTCTAGAAAATCGGAAAACCGTCTTTTGAGCCTTGTGGGCGTATGGGTGGGTGTGGCCGGATAGTAGTACTACTATAAGATGCGCTGTCATCTAAAGATTATACTTTCTGAATTTCAACTTTCTAACTGCAATAGTTCCTGAGATTTCAGCAATTTTAGTTTTTTGCGATTTGTGGGCGTTAGAGTGGGCGTGGCAGGATGCTGTAATAAACTTGCGCTGTCCCGGGACCTCAAGAATCTTCATGCTTAATCTCAACCTTGTATCTGCTATAGTTCCTGAGATCTCAGCGTTCATACGGACGGACGGACGGACGGACGGACGGACAGACGGACATGGCTCAATCGACTTCGCTATTGATCCTGATCAAGAATATATATACTTTATAGGGTCGCAAAAGCTTCCTTCTACCTGTTATATAGTTTTCAACGAATCGAAAATACCCTTTTACTCTACGAGTAACGGATATAAAAACGAAAAATAAAACAGGAGGAAAGGCTATAGTCGAGTGCAGCGTCTATAAGATACCCGTTACTGTTTTACACAATTTTAAAATATTCATTTTGCTAGTGGAAATTCACAAGGCGCCACCTATTGTCAGAGATAGCATGTTGAGTAACTGTTAGTCCCTACGCAGCGCAAGTTTATTTCCGCATCCTGCCACGCCTACTCTAACGCCCACAAAAACGAGGGCTATTTGCTATTGGTCCTGGTCAAGAATATATATGCGTCATAGGATCGGAAACGCTTCCTTCTATCTGTTACATACTTTTCAACGAATCTTGTATACCCTTTTACTCTATGAGTATAAAAAACGCATGGTTCAACTTATTCTTTCGTCGACCTAAACCTTATTTCACAAAGCGCCATACAAAAATTAGAATCACGACATTCCTAGAAAGCTTCTCACTGCCCATACCTACAGAATTTAAAGAACATGGCGAATTACAGTTATTACTTTTCAAATTCCACCCATACTTTGATGGTCTTCTCTGAATGGATTTCTTGACAGACCGAAAAGCCAAAATAAATATCTAAGAAATTAAACTTGAAATCCTTTTCACGGCAATTAATACTATAACCGAAGTTAATAGGGGAACCGACGAACTTTTTATCAAGCCCCGAAGTAAAAATATTATAAAGCTACCAGTTAACTTGAACAAAGGCGATTTCGTGTGCAATCCTCTGGAGATAGACAACAATCTTCTTGTTTTCGGGTTGTTTTTTACACAGCCGAAGATGGTCAAAGCGAAGACGACGAAGCGACACCTCTCACATTTTGGAACGCAGTCAAACACCCCATCCTGACCACCGACAATATCCTCATTCACGTAAAAACGAATAGATATCCCTTTATACATAAAGAAAAAGTCCGAAAACAAATATCTAAAATGCTCGACCAATATATAGAAACAGTCATTAGACCCTAAAAAATCAGTCTCCCCCGAAAAAAATGGATATTAGTAATAGATTTCAGGAAACTAAATCATTACGTACAGGTACGCAGTCCCCAAATGGAATTTCTTGCATAGTTGCC
Source organism: Drosophila eugracilis (assembly GCF_018153835.1). Lineage (NCBI taxonomy): Eukaryota > Metazoa > Arthropoda > Insecta > Diptera > Drosophilidae > Drosophila > Drosophila eugracilis. Next base: position 45,335 of record NW_024572242.1, read on the forward strand.
GAGTTACCGCTGAGGTCTCGCAGATGACATTACCTCCACCTAAACCTCCTCGGGCAATATCCCACTAACGGCGGTGCCGTTCAACCCGCACATCAAACCGCAAACGCAGCGGATTCCCGAAGCTAAATCTTGTAAGCAGCTGGGCCACAGGCATCTGCCCGAAAACGCAGACCTAGGCTACTTCGCAAATACAGCATATGTATCCCACTTTAAAGCTAGCTTTCGTATGTACTCCGAACTATAATAAAAGTTAGTCTGATAACTACACCGAATGAAGTTCGAATTTATTATACATATCTAAATCAAATCCAAAACATAAGACAGCTTCTCCCGGACCACTGACATAACTGACATAAAAGGACCAAGGATGGAAATAACCAGGATTACTGTTCTTATTACCATGAAATAAGTCTGGTAAGCCAAGGGGCAAAGTGAAAATGGGAAAACAAGATAACGAAAAGAGAAAGCGTTTGTGTGTCGACAAAATAAAAGTGAAAATAATTAAAACGATCCAAGTCAGCGAGTTAGTGAATTACTATTTTTTGTAATTTGAAAAAATAGGGGATAAATGTGTTTTTGTATATGGTAAATATCAGTACAACTTCAACCTACGGAGAGATAAGTCGTGCCAAAAAGTGTAAAGCCTAGCTTCGCGCAAGCCAAAAACGTTATCAGCAAAATCTTGCACAAACAAATATCAACCAAAAAGAGAAAATAAAAACCCGACAATACCAAACACACGAAAATCTCGTAATATCGGCTCAAGCCCTTCATTAGCAATCATGACGGAGCCACCAGACTTTTTTAAAATTACATCAAAATCATATCATTCCCAATTAGGCGACCCGAAAATTATCATAATTAAAAGAAAGGACAACGACCCGTTTAAAAAAATATCACCATTCATAATTAAAAAATCCGTGTATTTCGGCTTTGGAGGAGAAGTCTGAATCGGTTGTCCGGCCCCGTCAGCCGGTTGCCGGTGCCCCAAACTACGAGGGTGGATATGGGCGTCCGATCCCGTCACCCGGGAATCGGTTGCCCGGCCCCGTCAGCCGGGTGCCGGTGCCCCAAGAAACGAGGGAAGGGGGGAAAAGAATGAGAGAGAGAGGGGAATGCGTTACCGTCATCCTGAGACCGCTTGCCGCCCTGTTTCCTAGTGACCGGGATTGGGGAGAATAATTTTGAAGTTGAGCATTTGTGTATTAATAAAGTTATTTTATTCACATGGCTTGCTTATGTTTTAAGCCTATCTCTACGCTGTTCCCTGCACCCCCGCAGTTGGCCCTCAGCGGAGGTCTCCTTGTCCGCCAGCCACGTGGTTTACCGGGGGTCGTCTAGCTGCTCCTTGTTTCTTCCGTGATTACGACGATGTGTTCGAGGCGGTGTTGGCTCTGCCGGTATGATGTCGGCTCTGCCGATGATGGTTTGGCGTGGTGGGATGTTGATGAGTTCGAGGCAGTGTTGGCTCTGCCGGTATGATGTCGGCTCTGCCGATAATGGTTTGGCGCTGTGGGATGTTGATGTGTTCATCGCCTCGTGTTGGTTCTGTCAATGTGGTGTTGGCTCTGCAGATAATAGTTTGGCGCTGTGGGATGTTGATGTGTTCAAGGCGGTGTTGGCGCTGTGTGATGTTGATGACGCGGGCGTGATGTTTGTGATGAGATCTAACGCCCAATGCTTAGCTATGTATGTAATTTATGTCCTAAATGTCCTAAATCTAAATACCCTCCGTGGCTCTTAACTGATGTACACAAATCTATGTTCCCTCCGTGGGTCTTTAAATTAAATATATATGTACCTGGGGCGGGGCCGCGTGAGGGATACCTCACAAGCTTATTACTTTTAATATGCCTTGGTCATGTAAGATGCCTATCCAGGTGGACATCTAGATAAGTTATTTCGCTAATCTGAGGAATTTGGGTAAGGTTCAAAGCTAACGTTATATGCATTGTATATGTTTTAAATTATTATTCTTTAATTCCGTTGTAGACCATTAAGGATTCATTACAAAATTCGAGGGAAAAGACCAGATAACGATTACATTGCACTTCTATGCTCTTTTTTCGACAAAGGCTATGCACCTTAAATTGGTGAATGACTAAACTACGACGCCTTTAAAGCCGCAATGCGAAGAATGCGCAACGCGGGCTATTCGCTATTGGTCCTGGTCAAGAATATATATGCGTCATAGGATCGGAAACGCTTCCTTCTATCTGTTACATACTTTTCAACGAATCTTGTATACCCTTTTACTCTATGAGTATGAAAAACGAATGGTTCCACTTATTCTTTCGTCGACCTAAACCTTATTTCGCAAAGCGCCATACAAAAATTAGAGTCACAACATTCCTAGAAAGCTTCTCACTGTCCATACCTACAGAATTTAAAGAACATGGCGAATTACAGTTATTACTTTTCAAATTCCACCCATACTTTGATGGTCTTCTCTGAATGGATTTCTTGACAGACCGAAAAGCCAAAATAAATATTGAAGAACTTAAACTTGAAATCCTTTTCACGGCAATTAATATTATAACCGAAGTTAATAGGGGAACCGACGAACTTTTTATCAAGCCCCGAAGTAAAAATATTATAAAGCTACCAGTTAACTTGAACAAAGGCGATTTCGTATGCAATCCTCTGGAGATAGACAACAATCTTCTTGCTTTCGGGGGACTTTACACTGCCGAAGACGGTCAAAGCGAAGACGACGAAGCGACACCTTTCACATTTTCGAACGCAGTCAAACACCCCATCCTGACCACCGACAATATTCCCATTCACGTAAAAACGAATAGATATCCCTTTATACATAAATGACCCCTTGGGTCGCCCCTGTTTGGTTAGTCCCTAAAAAATCAGTCTTCCCCGAAAAAAAATGGAATTAGTAATAGATTTCAGGAAACTAAATCATTACGTACAGGTACGCAGTCCCCAAATGGAATTGCTTGCATAGTTTCCGAGTTACCGCTGAGGACTCGCAGATGACATTAACTCCACCTAAACCTCCTCGGGCAATATCCCACTAACGGCGGTGCCGTTCAACCAGCACATCAAACCGCCAACGCAGCGGATTCCCGAAGCTAAATCTTGTAATCAGCTGGGCCACAGGCATCTGCCCGAAAACGCAGACCTAGGCTACTTCGCAAATACAGCATATGTACCCCACTCTAAAGCTAGCTTTCGTATGTACTCAGAACTATAATAAAAGTTAGTCTGATAACTACACCGAATGAAGGAAGTTCGAATTTATTATACATATCTAAATCAAATCCAAAACATAAGACAGCTTCTCCCGGACCACTGACATAACTGACATAAAAGGACCAAGGATGGAAATAACCAGGATTACTGTTCTTATTACCATGAAATAAGTCTGGTAAGCCAAGGGGCAAAGTGAAAATGGGAAAACAAGATAACGAATAGAGAAAGCGTTTGTGTGTCGACAAAACAAAAGTGAAAATAATAAAAACGATCCAAGTCAGCGAGTTAGTGAATTACTATTTTTTGTAATTTGAAAAAATAGGGGATAAATGTGTTTTTGTATATGGTAAATATCAGTACAACTTCAACCTACGGAGAGATAAGTCGTGCCAAAAAGTGTAAAGCCTAGCTTCGCGCAAGCCAAAAACGTTATCAGCAAAATCTTGCACAAACAAATATCAACCAAAAAGAGAAAATAAAAACCCGACAATACCAAACACACGAAAATCTCGTAATATCGGCTCAAGCCCTTCATTAGCAATCATGACGGAGCCACCAGACTTTTTCAAAATTACATCAAAATCATATCATTCCCAATTAGGCGACCCGAAAATTATCATAATTAAAAGAAAGGACAACGACCCGTTTAAAAAATATCACCATTCATAATTAAAAAATCCGTGTATTTCGGCTTTGGAGGAGAAGTCTGAATCGGTTGTCCGGCCCCGTCAGCCGGTTGCCGGTGCCCCAAACTACGAGGGTGGATATGGGCGTCCGATCCCGTCACCCGGGAATCGGTTGCCCGGCCCCGTCAGCCGGGTGCCGGTGCCCCAAGAAACGAGGGAAGGGGGAAAAGAATGAGAGAGAGGGGAATGCGTTACCGTCATCCTGAGACCGCTTGCCGCCCTGTTTCCTAGTGACCGGGATTGGGGAGAATAATTTTGAAGTTGAGCATTTGTGTATTAATAAAGTTATTTTTATTCACATGGCTTGCTTATGTTTTAAGCCTATCTCTACGCTGTTCCCTGCACCCCCGCAGTTGGCCCTCAGCGGAGGTCTCCTTGTCCGCCAGCCACGTGGTTTACCGGGGGTCGTCTAGCTGCTCCTTGTTTCTTCCGTGATTACGACGATGTGTTCGAGGCGGTGTTGGCTCTGCCGGTATGATGTCGGCTCTGCCGATGATGGTTTGGCGCGGTGGGATGTTGATGAGTTCGAGGCAGTGTTGGCTCTGCCGGTATGATGTCGGCTCTGCCGATAATGGTTTGGCGCTGTGGGATGTTGATGTGTTCATCGCCTCGTGTTGGTTCTGTCAATGTGGTGTTGGCTCTGCAGATAATAGTTTGGCGCTGTGGGATGTTGATGTGTTCAAGGCGGTGTTGGCGCTGTGTGATGTTGATGACGCGGGCGTGATGTTTGTGATGAGATCTAACGCCCAATGCTTAGCTATGTATGTAATTTATGTCCTAAATGTCCTAAATCTAAATACCCTCCGTGGCTCTTAACTGATGTACATAAATCTATGTTCCCTCCGTGGGTCTTTAAATTAAATATATATGTACCTGGGGGCGGGGCCGCGTGAGGGATACCTCACAAGCTTATTACTTTTAATATGCCTTGGTCATGTAAGATGCCTATCCAGGTGGACATCTAGATAAGTTATTTCGCTAATCTGAGGAATTTGGGTAAGGTTCAAAGCTAACGTTATATGCATTGTATATGTTTTAAATTATTATTCTTTAATTCCGTTGTAGACCATTAAGGATTCATTACAAAATTCGAGGGAAAAGACCAGATAACGATTACATTGCACTTCTATGCTCTTTTTTCGACAAAGGCTATGCACCTTGAATTGGTGAATGACTAAACTACGACGCCTTTAAAGCCGCAATGCGAAGAATGCGCAACGCGGGCTATTCGCTATTGGTCCTGGTCAAGAATATATATGCGTCATAGGATCGGAAACGCTTCCTTCTATCTGTTACATACTTTTCAACGAATCTTGTATACCCTTTTACTCTATGAGTATGAAAAACGAATGGTTCCACTTATTCTTTCGTCGACCTAAACCTTATTTCGCAAAGCGCCATACAAAAATTAGAGTCACAACATTCCTAGAAAGCTTCTCACTGTCCATACCTACAGAATTTAAAGAACATGGCGAATTACAGTTATTACTTTTCAAATTCCACCCATACTTTGATGGTCTTCTCTGAATGGATTTCTTGACAGACCGAAAAGCCAAAATAAATATTGAAGAACTTAAACTTGAAATCCTTTTCACGGCAATTAATATTATAACCGAAGTTAATAGGGGAACCGACGAACTTTTTATCAAGCCCCGAAGTAAAAATATTATAAAGCTACCAGTTAACTTGAACAAAGGCGATTTCGTATGCAATCCTCTGGAGATAGACAACAATCTTCTTGCTTTCGGGGGACTTTACACTGCCGAAGACGGTCAAAGCGAAGACGACGAAGCGACACCTTTCACATTTTCGAACGCAGTCAAACACCCCATCCTGACCACCGACAATATTCCCATTCACGTAAAAACGAATAGATATCCCTTTATACATAAAGAGAAAGTCCGAAAACAAATATCTAAAATGCTCGACCAATATATAGAAACAGTCATTCCCCTTGGGTCGCCCCTGTTTGGTTAGTCCCTAAAAAATCAGTCTTCCCCGAAAAAAAATGGAATTAGTAATAGATTTCAGGAAACTAAATCATTACGTACAGGTACGCAGTCCCCAAATGGAATTTCTTGCATAGTTTCCGAGTTACCGCTGAGGACTCGCAGATGACATTACCTCCACCTAAACCTCCTCGGGCAATATCCCACTAACGGCGGTGCCGTTCAACCAGCACATCAAACCGCCAACGCAGCGGATTCCCGAAGCTAAATCTTGTAATCAGCTGGGCCACAGGCATCTGCCCGAAAACGCAGACCTAGGCTACTTCGCAAATACAGCATATGTACCCCACTCTAAAGCTAGCTTTCGTATGTACTCAGAACTATAATAAAAGTTAGTCTGATAACTACACCGAATGAAGGAAGTTCGAATTTATTATACATATCTAAATCAAATCCAAAACATAAGACAGCTTCTCCCGGACCACTGACATAACTGACATAAAAGGACCAAGGATGGAAATAACCAGGATTACTGTTCTTATTACCATGAAATAAGTCTGGTAAGCCAAGGGGCAAAGTGAAAATGGGAAAACAAGATAACGAATAGAGAAAGCGTTTGTGTGTCGACAAAACAAAAGTGAAAATAATAAAAACGATCCAAGTCAGCGAGTTAGTGAATTACTATTTTTTGTAATTTGAAAAAATAGGGGATAAATGTGTTTTTGTATATGGTAAATATCAGTACAACTTCAACCTACGGAGAGATAAGTCGTGCCAAAAAGTGTAAAGCCTAGCTTCGCGCAAGCCAAAAACGTTATCAGCAAAATCTTGCACAAACAAATATCAACCAAAAAGAGAAAATAAAAACCCGACAATACCAAACACACGAAAATCTCGTAACATCGGCTCAAGCCCTTCATTAGCAATCATGACGGAGCCACCAGACTTTTTCAAAATTACATCAAAATCATATCATTCCCAATTAGGCGACCCGAAAATTATCATAATTAAAAGAAAGGACAACGACCCGTTTAAAAAAATATCACCATTCATAATTAAAAAATCCGTGTATTTCGGCTTTGGAGGAGAAGTCTGAATCGGTTGTCCGGCCCCCGTCAGCCGGTTGCCGGTGCCCCCAAACTACGAGGGTGGATATGGGCGTCCGATCCCGTCACCCGGGAATCGGTTGCCTGGCCCCGTCAGCCGGGTGCCGGTGCCCCAAGAAACGAGGGAAGGGGGGAAAAGAATGAGAGAGAGAGGGGAATGCGTTACCGTCATCCTGAGACCGCTTGCCGCCCTGTTTCCTAGTGACCGGGATTGGGGAGAATAATTTTGAAGTTGAGCATTTGTGTATTAATAAAGTTATTTTATTCACATGGCTTGCTTATGTTTTAAGCCTATCTCTACGCTGTTCCCTGCACCCCCGCAGTTGGCCCTCAGCGGAGGTCTCCTTGTCCGCCAGCCACGTGGTTTACTGCTCCTTGTTTCTTCCGTGATTACGACGATGTGTTCGAGGCGGTGTTGGCTCTGCCGGTATGATGTCGGCTCTGCCGATGATGGTTTGGCGTGGTGGGATGTTGATGTGTTCATCGCCTCGTGTTGGTTCTGTCAATGTGGTGTTGGCTCTGCAGATAATAGTTTGGCGCTGTGGGATGTTGATGTGTTCAAGGCGGTGTTGGCGCTGTGTGATGTTGATGACGCGGGCGTGATGTTTGTGATGAGATCTAACGCCCAATGCTTAGCTATGTATGTAATTTATGTCCTAAATGTCCTAAATCTAAATACCCTCCGTGGCTCTTAACTGATGTACATAAATCTATGTTCCCTCCGTGGGTCTTTAAATTAAATATATATGTACCTGGGGGCGGGGCCGCGTGAGGGATACCTCTAAGCTTATTACTTTTAATATGCCTTGGCCATGTAAGATGCCTATCCAGGTGGACATCTAGATAAGTTATTTCGCTAATCTGAGGAATTTGGGTAAGGTTCAAAGCTAACGTTATATGCATTGTATATGTTTTAAATTATTATTCTTTAATTCCGTTGTAGACCATATTAAGGATGCATTACAAAATTCGAGGGAAAAGACCAGATAACGATTACATTGCACTTCTATGCTCTTTTTCGACAAAGGCTATGCAACCTTGAATTGGTGAATGACTAAACTACGACGCCTTTAAAGCCGCAATGCGAAGA
>NW_024572243.1:0-2121 GCF_018153835.1 Drosophila eugracilis
GAATGCAGATTTGTTAGAAATTTAACAAGGAATCGAAACGAGCAATGCTCATTTTCCAGATTCGAGTAACTATTGGCTTAGTTATAGCAAATAATACTGCAACTTAAATTAGAAAAAATGGGAAAATTTAAGTTGGCATATTTGATAACGGTTATATTGTCCATTTTCGCGAGAAATGGATCAAAATTCGCAATTTTAGCTGTGAATGCAGTTTTGTTAGAAATTTAACAAGGAATCGGAACGAGATATACCATTCAGATTCGAGTAACTATTGGCTTAGTTATAGCAATAATACTGCAACTTAAATTAGAAAAAATGGGAAAATTTAAGTTGGCATATTTGATAACGGGTAATATTGTCCATTTTCGCGAGAAATGGATCAAAATTCACCAATTTTAGCTGTGAATGCAGTTTTGTTAGAAATTTAACAAAGGAATCGAACGAGATATGCCATTCAGATTCCGAGTAACTATTGGCTTAGTTATAGCAATAATACTGCAACTTAAATTAGAAAAAATGGGAAAATTTAAGTTGGCATATTTGATAACGGTAATATTGTCCATTTTCGCGAGAAATGGATCAAAATTCGTAATTTTAGCTGTGAATGCAGTTTTGTTAGAAATTTAACAAGGAATCGAACGAGATATGCCATTCCAGATTCGAGTAACTATTGGCTTAGTTATAGCAATAATACTGCAACTTAAATTAGGAAAAATGGGAAAATTTAAGTTGGCATATTTGATAACGGTAATATTGTCCATTTTCGCGAGAAATGGATCAAAATTCGCAATTTTAGCTGTGAATGCAGTTTTGTTAGAAATTTAACAAGGAATCGAACAGAGATATGCCATTCCAGATTCGAGTAACTATTGGCTTAGTTATAGCAATAATACTGCAACTTAAATTAGAAAAAATGGGAAAATTTAAGTTGGCATATTTGATAACGGTAATATTGTCCATTTTCGAGAAATGGATCAAAATTCGCAATTTTAGCTGTGAATGCAGTTTTGTTAGAAATTTAACAAGGAATCGAACGAGATATGCCATTCCAGATTCGAGTAACTATTGGCTTAGTTATAGCAATAATACTGCAACTTAAATTAGAAAAAATGGGAAAATTTAAGTTGGCATATTTGATAACGGGTAATATTGTCCATTTTCGCGAGAAATGGATCAAAATTCGCAATTTTAGCTGTGAATGCAGTTTTGTTAGAAATTTAACAAGGAATCGAACGAGATATGCCATTCCAGATTCGAGTAACTATTGGCTTAGTTATAGCAATAATACTGCAACTTAAATTAGAAAAAATGGGAAAATTTAAGTTGGCATATTTGATAACGGTAATATTGTCCATTTTTGCGAGAAATGGATCAAAATTCGCAATTTTAGCTGTGAATGCAGTTTGTTAGAAATTTAACAAGGAATCGAACGAGATATGCCATTCCAGATTCGAGTAACTATTGGCTTAGTTATAGCAATAATACTGCAACTTAAATTAGAAAAAATGGGAAAAATTTAAGTTGGCATATTTGATAACGGGTAATATTGTCCATTTTCGCGAGAAATGGATCAAAATTCGCAAATTTAGCTGTGAATGCAGTTTTGTTAGAAATTTAACAAGGAATCGAACGAGATATGCCATTCCAGATTCGAGTAACTATTGGCTTAGTTATAGCAATAATACTGCAACTTAAATTAGAAAAAATGGGAAAATTTAAGTTGGCATATTTGATAACGGTAATATTGTCCATTTTGCGAGAAATGGATCGAAATTGCAATTTTAGCTGTGAATGCAGTTTTGTTAGAAATTTAACAAGGAATCGAACGAGATATGCCATTCCAGATTCGAGTAACTATTGGCTTAGTTATAGCAATAATACTGCAACTTAAATTAGAAAAAATGGGAAAATTTAGGTTGGCATATTTGATAACGGGTAATATCGTCCATTTTCGCGAGAAATGGATCAAAATTGCAATTTTAGCTGTGAATGCAGGTTTTGTTAGAAATTTAACAAGGAATCGAACGAGATATGCCATTCCAGATTCGAGTAACTATCCGCTTAGTTATAACAATAATACTACAACTTTAGGAAAAACAGGAAAATTTAAGTTGGCATATT
>NW_024572244.1:0-1536 GCF_018153835.1 Drosophila eugracilis
AATTTAAGTTGCAGTATTATTGCTATAACTAAGCCAATAGTTTCTGGAAACTTGAATGGCATATCTCAAGTTCGATTCCTTGTTAAATTTCTAACAAAACTGCATTCACAGCTAAAATTGCGAATTTTGATCCATTTTCGCAAAAATGGATGATATTACCCAAGTTATCAAATATGCCAACTTAAATTCTTCCCATTTTTCCTAATTTAAATTGCAGTGTCATTGCTATAACTAAGCCATAGTTTCTCGAATCTGAAATGGCATGTCTCGTTCCGATTCCTTGTTAAATTTCTAACACAGACAGGACATTCACAGCTAAAATTGCGAATTTTGATCCATTTCTCGCGAAAATGGACAATATTACCGTTATCAAATATGCCAACTTAAATTTTCCCATTTTTTCTAATTTAAGTTGCAGTATTATTGCTATAACTTAGCCAATAGTTACTCGAATCTGGAATGGCATATCTCGTTCGATTCCTTGTTAAATTTCTAACAAAACTGCATTCACAGCTAAAATTGCGAATTTTGATCCATTTCTCGCGAAAATGGACGATATTACCGTTATCAAATATGCCAACCAAAATTTTCCCATTTTTTCTTTTAAGTTGTAGTATTATTGTTATAACTAAGCCAATAGTTACTGAATCTGGAGTGGCATATCTCGTTCGATTCCTTGTTAAATTTCTAACAAAACTGCATTCACAGCTAAAATTGCGAATTTTGATCCATTTCTCGCAAAAATGGATGAAATTACCCGTTATCAAATAGGCCAACTTAAATTTTCCCATTTTTTCTAATTTAAGTTGCAGTATTATTGCTATAACTAAGCCAATAGTTACTCGAATCTGGAATGGCATATCTCGTTCGATTCCTTGTTAAATTTCTAACAAAACTGCATTCACAGCTAAAATTGCGAATTTTGATCCATTTCTCGCAAAAAATGGACGATATTACCGTTATTAAATATGCCAACTTAAATTTTCCCATTTTTCCTAATTTAAGTTGCAGTATTATTGCTATAACTGGGCCAATAGTTACTGAATCTGGAATGGCATATCTCGTTCGATTCCTTGTTAAATTTCTAACAAAACTGCATTCACAGCTAAAATTGCGAATTTTGATCCATTTCTCGCGAAAAATGGACAATATTACCGTTATCAAATATGCCAACTTAAATTTTCCCATTTTACCTAATTTAAGTTGCAGTATTATTGCTATAACTAAGCTTCAATAGTTATTCGAATCTGGAATGGCATATCTCGTTCGATTCCTTGTTAAATTTCTAACAAAAACTGCATTTACAGCTAAAATTGCGAATTTTGATCCACATTATGAAAATGGACAATATATAAATTGTTTTCAGATATGCCAACTTAAATTTTCCCATTTTTCCTAATTTAAGTTGCAGTATCATTGCTATAACTAAGCTAATATTCGAATCTGAATGGCATATCTCGTTCCGATTCCTTGTTAAATTTCTAACAAAACTGTATTCACAGCTAAAATTGTGCACTTGATCCATTTCTCGCGAAA
>NW_024572245.1:0-18717 GCF_018153835.1 Drosophila eugracilis
GTTGCCTAAGCTGCCTGTTGCCTGTTGCCTGTTGCCTGTTGCCTGCTGGCCTGTTGCCTGTTGCCTGTTGCCTGTCAGTCTAAGCCAAGCATCTGCCGTCTGCTCGCCCGCCGCCCGCTGCCCGCTCGTCTGCTGCCTGCCGCCTGCCGCCTGTCGGCTCCGCCGGCTGCCGCCTGTCAGCCTGCCGCCCGTTGCCTGTTGCCCGGTGGCCTGTTGCCTGTTGCCTGTTTGCCTCGTCTGCTTGTTGTTTGTCGCTTGTTGTTTGTTGTTTGTTGTTTGCTGCCTTGCTGTTTGTTGTTTGCTGTTTGTTGCTTGTTGCTTTGTTGTTTGCTGTTTGCTGGTTTGTTGTTTGTTGTCTGTTTTTTGTTGTTTTGTTATTTTGCTTTTTGCTGTTTGTTGTTTTGTTGTTTGTTGTTTGTTAAGTTTGTTAGTTTGTTGTTTGCTGTTTCTTCGCCTGTTGCCTGTTGCCTGTTGCCTGTTGCTTGTTGCCTGTTGCCTTGTGCCTGTTGCCTGGGTTGCCTGTTGCCTTGCCTGTGCCTGCCGCCTGTTGCCCGCTTGCCTCCGCCGCCTGCCGCCTGTTGGCCTGCCGCCTGTCCGCCTGCCGCCTGCTGCCTTGCTGCCCGTCGCCTGCCGCCTGCCGCCTGCTGCCTGCCGCCTGTTGCCTGTCGCCTGCTGCCTGCTGCCTGCCGCCTGCCGCCTGTCAGCCTGCCGCCTGCCGCCTGCCGCCTGCCGCCTGTCTGCCTGCTGCCTGCCTGCCTGCCTGCCTGTTGCCTGTCCGCCTGCCGCCCGTCAGCCTGCCGCCCGCCTGGGCCTGCCGCCTGCCGCCTGCCGCCTGCCGCCTGCCGCCTGTCGCCTGTCAGTTTGTCAGTTTGCTTGCCCGCTTGCCCCGCCGCCTGGCTCTGCCCGCCGCCTGCCGTCAGCCCGCCGCCTGCTGCCCGTTGCCTGTTCGGCCCGCCGCCCGCCGCTCTAGCCGCCTGTTGCCTGTTGCCCGTTGCCTGTTGCCTGTTGCCTGTTGCCTTGTGGTCTGTCAGCCCCGCCGCCTGTCCGCCTGCCGCCTGTCGGCCTGCAGCCCGTTGCCTGTTGCCTGTTGCCTGTCGCCCGTTGCCTGTTGCCCGTCGCCGTCTGCCAGCCTGTTGCCTGGGTTGCCTGTTGCCTGTTGCCTGTTGCCTGTTGCCTGTTGCCTGGTTGCCTGTTGCCTGTGGCTCCGGTTGCCTGTTGCCTGTTGCCTGTTGCCTGTTCGCCTGTTGCCTGTGCCTGCCGCCTGGTCTGCCTGTTGCCTGTTGCCTGTTGCCTGCCGCCTGTTGCCTGTTGCCTGTTGCCTGTTGCCTGTTGCCCTGCTGCCTGTTGCCTGCTCGCCTGTTGCCTGTTGCCTGTCTGTTCGCCGCCTGCCGCCTGCCGCCTGTTGCCTGCCGCCTGCCGCCCTGCCGCCCGTTTGCCCGTTGCCCAGTCCCGCTGCCCGCTCGGCCCGTCGGCCCGCCGCCCGTCGCCCGTCCGCCCGCCGCCTGTCGCTCCGCCCGTCTGCCCGCCGCCCGCCGCCCGCCGCCCGCCGGCCCGTCAGCTCCTCGCCCGCCGCCCGTCAGCCGCCGCTGCCGCCGCCGTCAGCCCGCCGCCCGCTGCCCGCCGCCTGTCGCCTGCCGCCTGCCGCCCGTCAGCCCGTTCGCCCGCTTCGTCTGCCGCCTGCCGCCTGTCGCCTGCCGCCTGCCGTCTGCCGCCCGTTGCCTGGGCTGTCAGCCCGCCCTGCCGCCTGCCGCCCCGTTGCCTGCCGCTTGGCCGCCCGCCGTCTGCTGCCCGCTGCCTGTTGCCTGTTGCCTGTCTGCCCGTCAGCCCGTTGCCTGCCGCCTGCCGCCCGTCAGCCCGCCGGCCCGTCCGCCCGGTCAGCCTGTCCCGCCCGCTGCCTGTCTGCCTGCTGCCTGTCAGCCCGTTGCTCGGCCCGTCAGCCCGTCAGCCCGCTGCCCGTCAGTCTGCCGCCTGTCGGCCTGCTGCCGTTGCCTGCTGCCTGCTGCCTGCTGCCTGCTTGCCTGTGCCAAGCCTGCCTGTTCGTTTGCTGTTTGTTAGTTCCGCCTGTTTGCTGCTTCTTGTTGCTCTGTTGCTTGCCTGTTGCCTGTTGCTCTGTTGCCTGCTGCCTGTTCGCCTGCTGCCTGTTGCCTGTTGCCTGTTGCCTGTGCCTGTTGCCTGCTGCCTGTTGCCTGTTGCCTGCTGCCCGTTGCCTGTCCTGGTCAGCCTGCCAGCTCAGCCGCCCGCTGCCGTCTGCCGCCTGTCAGCCTGCGGCCCGTCAGCCCGTCAGCCTCCGCCGCCTGCCGCCCGCCCTGCCGCCCGTCGGCCCGCCGTCTGCCTGTCAGCCTGCCCGTCAGTCCGTCGCCTGCCGCCTGTCAGTCTGCCGCCTGCTGCCTGCCGCTCCGTCGCCTGCCGCCTGCCTGTTGCCTGCTGCCTGTTTGCCTGCTGGCCTGTTGCCTGCTGCCTGCCAAGTTGCCTGCTGCCTGTTGCCTGTTGCCTGTTGCCTGTTGCCTGCTGCCTGTTGCCTGTTGCCTGTTGCCTGTTGCCTGTTGCCCGGCCTGTCGCCTGCTGCGTCTGGTTGCCTGTTGCCTGTTGCCTGCCTGTTGCCTGTTGCCTGTTGCCTGTTGCCTGCTGCCTGTTGCCTGTTGCCTGTTGTTGTTTGTTGTTTGTTGTTTTGTTGGGTTTGTTGTTTGTGTTAGTTTGTTGTTTGTTGGTTTGTTGTTTGTTGTTTGTTACTTGTTGTTTGTTGTTTGTTGTTTGTGCTGTTTGTTAGTTTGTTGTTTGTTGCTTGTTAGTTTGTTGCCCGAGGCCTGTTGCCTGCCGTCTGTTGCCTGTTGCCTTGGTTAGCTCTGCCCTCGCTGCCTGCTGCCTGTTGCCTGCTGCCTGCTGGCCTGTCAGCCTGTCAGCCCTGGCCGGTCCGCCGCCTGTTGCCTGCCGCCTGTCAGCCTGCCGCTTTGCCGCCTGCTCGCCTGTCGCCTGCCGCCTGTTGCCTGTTGCCTGTTGCCTGTTGCTTGCCTGTTGCCTGTCTGCCTGCTGCCTGCTGCCTGCCGCCTGCCGCCTGCCGCCTGCTGCCTGCCGCCTGCTGCCTGCCGCCTGCCGCCTGCCGCCTGCCGCCTGCCGCCTGCTGCCTGCTGCCTGTCTGCCTGCCGCCTGTTGCCTGTTGCCTGTTGCCTGTTGCCCGCTGCCTGTTGCCTGTTGCCTGTTGCTTTGTTGCCTGTTGCCTGTTGTTTGTTAGCCTGTTGCCTGTTGCTGTTTGCCTGTTGGTTGCTTGTTGCCTGTTGTTTGTTTGCTTGCTGTTATGTTGTTTGTTGTTTGTTGTCTGTTGTTTGTGGTTTGCCTGTTTTTGTTTCCTGTTTGTTATTTGTTGCCTGTTGCTTGTTGTTTGTTGTTTGTTGTTTGTTGCCTGTTGCCTGCTGCCTGTCAGTCTGTTGCCTGTTGCCTGCCTGTTGCCTGTTGCCTGTTGCCTGTTGCCTGTTGCTTGTTGCCTGTTGCCTGCCTGTTGCCTGCTGCCTGTTGCCTGTTGCCTGTTGCCTGTTGCCTGTTGCCTGCCTGTTGCCTGTTGTCTGTTGCCTGTTGCCTGCCGCCTGTTGCCTGTTGCCTGTTGCCTGTCGCCTGCCGCCTGTTGCCTGCTGCCTGTTGCCTGCCGCCTCTGCCGCCTGTTGCCTGCCGCCTGCTGCCTGCCGCCTGCCGCCTGCCGCCTGCCGCCTGTCCGCCTGCCTGCCCTGCCGCCTGCCGCCTGCCGCCTGCTGCCTGTCCGCCTGCCGGCCTGCCGCCTGCCGCCTGCCGCCTGCCGCCTGTCCGTCCGCCGCCTGCCGCCCGCCGCCTGCCGCCTGCCGCCCGCCTGCCGCCTGCCGCCTGCCGCCTGCCGCCTGCTGCCTGCCGCCTGCCGCCCGTCAGCCGCCCGCCGCCTGCCGCCTGCCGCCTGCCGCCTGCCGCCTGCCGCCTGTCTGCCCGTGCCGCCTGCCGTAGCCTGTCGCCTGCCGCCTGTTGCCTGTTGCCTGCTGCCTGCCGCCTGTCCGCTGCCGCCTGCCGCCCGTCAGCCCGCTGCCTGCCGCCCGCAGCCTGTTGCCGCCAGCCTGTTGCCTGTCGCCTGCCGCCTGCCGCCTGCCGCCTGCTGCCTGCCCGCCTGTTGCCCGTTGCCTGTCGCCTGTTGCCTGTTGCCTGTTGCCTGTTGCCTGTTGCTCTGTTGCCTGCTGCCTGCTGCCGTTGCCGCCCGTCGCCTCGCCGCCCGTCGTCGTTCGCCTGCCGCCCGTTGCCTGCCGCCTGCTGCCGGTTGTCTGTCAGCCTGTCAGCCTGTCGCCTGCCGCCTGCCGCCCGCCAAACCTGCCGCCTGTCAGCTGTCCGCCTCTGCCTGTCGCCCGCCGCCGTCGCCTGCCGCCTGTCTGCCCGCCGCCTGCTGCCGTTTGCCTGTCCGCCTGTCGTCCGCCGCCTGCTTCGGGGCCTGTTAGTCTGTCGCCCGCAGCCCGCCGCCTGCCGCCTGCTTCGTCAGTCTGTCAGCTCCGTCAGCCTGCCGCCTGTTGCCTGCTGCCTGCTGCCTGGGCCAGCCTGCCGCCTGTCGCCTGCTGCCTGCTGCCTGCTGCCTGCCGCCTGCTGCCTGCCGCCTGCCAGTTGCCTGCTGCCTGTTGCCTGTTGCCTGTTGCCTTTGTTGCCTGTCGCCTGTTGCCTGTTGCCTGTTGCCGGTTGCCTGTTGCCTGTTGCCTGTTGCCTGTTGCCTGTTGCCTGTTGCCTGTTGCCTGTTGCCTGTTGCCTGTTGTCTGTTGCCTGTTGCCTCTGTTGCCTGCTGCCTGTTGCCTGCTGCCTGTTGCCTGTTGCCTGTCTGTTGCCTGCTGCCTGTTGCCCTGTCTGTTGTCTGTTGCCTGTTGCTTGCCTGTTGCTCTGTTGCCTGTTGCTTGTTGCCTGTGCCTGTTGCTGTTTGTTGTCTGTCGCCTGTTGCCTGTTGCCTGTTGCCTGTTGCTTGTTGCTTGTTGCTGTTGCCTGCTGTTTGTTGTTTGTTGTTTGCTGCCTGTTGTTTGTTGTCTGTTGCCTGTTGCCTGTTGGTTTGTTGCTTGTTGTCTGTTGCTTGTTGCCTGTTGCCTGTCGCCTGCCGCCTGCCGCTTGTTGCCTGCTGCCTGTTGCCTGCTGCCTGCCGCCTGCCGCCTGTTGCCTGCCGCCTGCCTGCCGCCTGCCGCTTGCCGCCTGCCGCCTGTCCGTCTGCCGCCTGCCGCCTGCCGCCTGCCGCCTGCCGCCGCCCGCCGCCTGCCTTTTGTTGCCTGTCCGCCTGCCGCCTGCCGCCTGTTGCCCGCTGCCCGTTGCCTGCTTTTTTTTTTTTTTTTTTTTTTTTTTTTTTTTTTTTGCCTGCCGCCTGCCGCCCGTTGCCGCCTGCCGCCCGTTGCTGCCTGTTGCCGCCCGCCGTGCCGCCTGCTTGCCTGTTGCCTGTTGCCTGTTGCCTGTTGCCTGCTTGCCTGTTGCCTGCTGCCTGTCCGCCTGCCGCCTGCTGCCTGTTGCCTGCCTGCTGCCTGGTTGCCTGTTGCCTGTTGCCTGTTTGCCAGCGTTTGCTGCCTGTTGCCTGCTTGCCTGTTGCCTGTCACCTGCTGTTGTTGCCTGGCCTGCCTGCCGCTTGCTGCCTGTTGCCTGTTGCCTGTTGCCTGTTGCCCAGCCGCCTTTGCCTGTTGCCTGCTGCCTGCTGCTCTGTTGTCTGTTGCCTGTTGCCTGCTGCCCGCTGCCTGTTGCCTGCCGCCTGCCGCCTGCCAGCCCGCCGCCTGTTGCCTGTCAGCCTGCTGCCTGCCGCCTGCTGCCTGCCGCCTGCCGCCCAGCCTGCCTGCCGCCTGCCGCCTGTCCGCCTGCCGCCTGCCGCCGCCTGCCGCCTGCCGCCTGCCGCTCTGTTGCCCGGTCAGCTTGCCTGTTGCCTGGCTGCCTGTTGCCTGCTCTGCCGCCTGTTGCCTGTTGCCTGTTGCCTGTCGCCTGTGCCTGTTGCCTGTTGCCTGTTGCCTGTAGCCTGCCGCCTGTTGCCTGTTGCTCTGTTGCCTGTTGCCTGTTGCCTGCCGCCTGTTGCCTGTTGCCTGTTGCCTGCTGCCTGCTTGCCTGTTGCCTGTCAGCCTGCTGGCCGCTGCCTGTTGCCTGTTGCCTGCTGCCTGTCGCCGCCTGTCAGCCTGCCAGCCTGCCGCGCCTGTTGCCGGTTGCCGTTGCCGCCTGTTGCCTGTTGCCTGGCCTGCCGCCTGCCGCCTGCCGCCTGCCGCCTGTCAGCCTGCCGCCTGCTGCCTGTTGCCTGTTGCCTGCTGCCTGTTGCCTGGCAGTTTGTTGCCTGCCGCCTGCCTGCCTGTCAGCCTGTTGCCTCTGCTCGCCTGTTGCCTTTAGCCTGCCGCCTGTCTGCCTGCCGTTGCCTGGTTCGGCCTGTTCAGTTGCCTAGTCTGCCTGTTGCCTTGCCCGTCTGGCCGCCTGCCGCCTCTGCCGCCTGCCGCCTCCTGCCGTCTGCCGCCTGCTGCCTGTTGCCGCCTGTTGCCTGTTGCCTAAGCCCGTCCGCCTGTTGCCTGTTGCCTGTTGCCTGTTGTCTGTTGCTCTGTTGCCTGTTGTCTGTTGCCTGTCAGCCTGCGTGCCTGTGTGCCTGTTGCCTGGCCTGTGGCCTGTTAGTGCTGTTGCCTGTTGCCTGTTGTCTGTTAGTTTGTTGCCTGCTGCCTGGTTGCCTGTTGCCTGCTGCCTGTTGCTCTGTTGCCTGTTGCCTGCCTGTTGCCTGTTGCCCGCCTGTTTGTTGCCTTGCCGTCCGTCGCCGCCTGTTGCCTGTTGCCTGTTGCCCGTCGCCTGTTGCCTGCTGCCTGTTGCCTGGTTTGCCTGTTGCCTGTTGCCTGTTGCCTGTTGCCTGTTGCCTGTTGCCTGCTGCCTGTCCGCCTGCTGCCTGCCGCCTGTTTGCCTGCCGCCTGCCGCCTGCTCTGTCAGCCTGTCGCCTGTCTGCCTGTCGCCTGCTGCCGCCTGCCGCCTGCCGCCTGCCCCCGCCGCCAGCCGCCTGCCGCCTGCCGCCTGCCGCCTGCCGCCTGCCGCCTGCCGCCTGTCAGCGCCTGCCGCCTGTTGCCTGTTGCCTGTTGCTCTGTTGCCTGTTGCCTGTTGCCTGTTGCTCTGTTGCCTGCTGCTTGCTGCCTGTTGCCTGTCTGCCTGTTGCCTGCTGCCTGTTGCCTGTTGCCTGCCGCTGCCTGTTGCCTGTTGCCTGCCTGCCTGCCGCCTGTCAGCCCGTGCTGTCGCCGCCTGCCGCCTGCCGCCCGCCGCCTGCCGCCTGCGCCCGTCGCCTGCCGCCTGCCGGCCTGCCTTGCCTGCCGCCCTGCCGCCTGCTGCCTGCTGCCTTGCCGCCTGCTGCCTGTTGCCTGTTGCCTGTTGCCTGTTGCCGCCTGCCGCTTGTTGCCTGTTGCCTGTTGCCTGTTGCCTGTTGCCTGTTGCCTGTTGCCTGCCGTCTGTTGCCTGTTGCCTGGCCTGTTGCCTGTTGCCTGTTGCCTGTTGCTTGTTGTTTGTTGCCTGCTGCTGTTGCCTGTTGCCTGTTGCTTGTTGCCTGTTGCTCCGCCTGCTGCTGCCTGTTGCCTGCTGCCTGTTGCCTGCCTGTTGCCTGCCTGCCCTGCCTGCCGCCTGCTGCCTGCTGCCTGTTGCCTGCTGCCTGTTGCCTGTTGCCTGTTGCCTGCCGCCTGTCAGCCTGCTGCCTGCTGCCTGTTGCCTGTCGCCTGCCGGCTGCCCTGCCTGTTGCCTGCTGCCTGTTGCCTGTCGCCTGTTGCCTGTTGCCCTGTTGCCTGTTGCCTGTTGCCTGCCGCCTGTTGCCTGTTGCCTGCCGTCTGGGCCTGTTGCCTGTTGCCTGCTGCCTGTTGCCTGTTGCTTGCTGCCTGCCGCCTCTGCTGCCGCCTGTTGCCTGTTGCCTGCTGCCTGTTGCCTGTTGCCTGGGTTGCCTGCTGCCTGTTGCCTGTTGCCTGTTGCCTGTTGCCTGTTGCCTGTCGCCTGTTGCCTGTCGCGTCTGTTGCCTGTTGCTCTGTTGTTTGCTGCTTGTTGCCTGTTGCCTGTTGGTTTGCTGTTTGTTGCCTGTTGTTTGTCGTTTGTTGTTTGTCGCCTGTTTGCTGCCTGTTGCCTGCTTGCTTGTTGTTTGTTGCTTTGTCTGTTTGCTGTTTGTTGTTTGTTTGTTGCCTGTTGCCTGTTGCCTGTTGCCTGCCAGCTGTTCGCTGCCTGTAGCCTGTTTGTTTGTTTGCTGCTTGCTGCCTGTTGCCTGTTGTCTGTTGCCTGTTGCTTGTTGCCTGTTGCCTGTTTGTTGTTTGTTGTTGCCTGTTGCCTGTTGCCTGTTTGTTGCCTGTTGCTTGCTGCTTGTTGCTTGTTGCTTGTTGCCTGTTTGCCTGTTTGTTGCTTGTTGCTTGTTGCCTGCTTGCCTGTTGCCTGTTGCCTGCTGTTTGTTGCCTGTTGCCTGTTGCCTGTTGCCTGTTGCCTGTTGCCTGTTGCCTGTTTCGGCCTGTTGCCTGTTGCCTGCCTTGCCTGTTGCCTGTTGCCTGTTGCCCTGTTGTTTGCCGCCTGTTGCCTGTTGCCTGTTGCCTGTCGCCTGTTGCCGCTTGTCAGCCTGCCTGTTGCCTGTTGCCTGCTGCCTGTTGCCTGTTAGCCTGCTGTCTGCCTGTTGCCCGCTGTCTGCCGTTCGCCTGTTGCCTGTTGCCTGTTGCCTGTTGCCTGCCAGTCTGCTGCCTGCCGCCTGCAGCCCGTTGCCTGCTGCCTGCCGCCTGCTGCCTGTTGCCTGTTGCCTGTTGCCTGCTGCCTGTTGCCTGCTGCCTGTTGCCTGTTGCCTGTTGCCTGTTTGCCTGTTGCCTGTTGCCTGTTGCCTGTTGCTCTGTTGCCTGTTGCCTGTTGCCTGCTGCCTGTTGCCTGTTGCCTGTTGCCTGTTGCCTGTTTGCTTGTTGCCTGTTGCTTGTTGCCTGTTGCCTGCTTGTTGTTTGTTGCCTGTTGCCTGTTGCCTGTTGCCTGTTGCCTGTTTGCCTGTTTGCTGCCTGTTGCCTGTTGCCTGTTGCTCTGTTGCTTGTTGTTGTTGTTTGTTGTTTGTTGTCTGTTGTTGTTTGTTGTTTGTTGCTTGTTGTTTGTTGTTTGTTGCCTGTTTGTTTGTAGTTTGTTGCTTTGTTGCCTGTTGCTTGTTGCCCTGTTGCTGTTGTTTGTTGCCTGTTGCCTGTTGTTTGTTGCCTGTTGCCTGTTGCCTGTTGCCTGTTGCCTGTTGCCTGTTGCCTGTTAGCCTGTTGCCTGTTGCCTGTTGCCTGTTGCTTGCTGCCTGTTGCCTGTTGCCTGTTGCCTGTTGCCTGTTGCCTGCTGCCTGTTGCCTGTTGCCCCTGTTGCCTGCTGCCTGTTGCCTGTTGCCTGTTGCCTGTTGGCCTGCCGCCTGTCCGCCTGCCGCCTGTCGCCTGCCGCCTGCCGCCTGCCGCCTGCCGCCTGCCGCCTGTCAGCCTGCCGCCTGCCGCCTGCCGCCTGCCGCCTGCCGCCTGCCGCCTGCCGCCTGCCGCCTGCCGCCCGCCGCCTGCCGCCTGCCGCCTGCCGCCTGTTTGCCTGCCGCCTGTTGCCTGTCCGCCTGTTGCCTGTTGCCTGTTGCCTGTCGCCTGCCGTGCCTGTCCGCCTGCTGCCTGCCGCCGCCTGTTGCCTGTTGCTGCCTGTTGCCTGTTGCCTGTTGCCTGTTGCCTGTTGCCTGTTGCCTGTTGCCTGCCGCCTGTTGCTCTGTTGCCTGTTAGCTCTGTTGCCTGTTGCCTGCTGCCTGTTGCCTGTTGCCTGTTGCTTGTTGCCTGTTGCCTGTTGCCTGTTGCCTGTTGCCTGTTTGTTGCTTGTTGCCTGTTGCCTGTTGGTTGTTGTTTGTTGTTTGTTGGTTGTTTGTTGTTTGTTGGCCTGTCGCCTGCTGCCTGTCAGCCTGTTGTCTGTTGCCTGTTGCCTGTTGCCTGTTGCCTGTCAGCCTGTTGTCGGTCTGCCTTGTTGTTGCCTGTTGCCTGTTGCCTGCCGCCTGTTGCCTGCCGCCTGCCGCCTGCCGCCTGCTGCCTGTTCGCCCGCTGCCTGCTGCCTGCCGCCTGCCGCCTGCAGCCTGCCGTCTGCTGCCTGCTGCCTGTTGCCTTGTTGCCTGTTGCCAGCCTGCTTGCCTGCCTGCCTGCCTGTTGCCTGTTGCCTGTTGCCTGTTGCCTGTTGCCTGTTGCCTGTTGCCTGTTGCCTGTTGCCTGTTGCCTGTTGCCTGGTTGCTCTGTTGTCTGTTGCCTGTTGCCCTGTTGCCTGTTGCCTGCCGCCTGTCGCCTGCCGCCTGTCTGCCCGTTGCCTGCTGCCTGTAGCCTGCTGCCTGTCGCCTGCCGCCTGTCAGCCTGTTGCCCGCCGCCTGCGTCGCCTGCCGCCTGCTGCCTGCTGCCCGCCGCCTGCCCGCCTGCCGCCCGCCGCCTGCCGCCTGCCGCCTGTTGCCCGCGCCGCCTGTTGCCTGCCTGTGCCTGCCCGCCTGCCTGTCGCCTGCCGCCTGCCTGTTGCCTGTTGCCTGTCAGCCTGCTGCCGCCGTTGCCTGTTGCCTGTCGCCTGCCGCCTGCTGCCCGGCCCGCCGTCGCCTGTCACGCCCGCTGCCTGTTGCCTGTTGCCTGCCGCCTGCTGCCTGCCTGCCGCCTGCGCCTGCCGCCTGCCGCCTGCCGCCTGTTGCCGCCTGCCTGTTGCCTGCCGCCTGCCGCCTGCCGCCTGCCGCCTGCTGCCTGTTGCCTGCCGCCTGCCGCCTGTTGCCTGCCGCCTGCCTGCCTGTTGCCTGTCGCCTGCCGCCTGTTGCCTGCTGCCTGTTGCCTGTTGCTGTTGCCTGTTAGTTTGTTGTTTGCTTGCCTGTTGCCTGTTGTTTGTGGTTTGTTTGTTGTTGTCTGTTGCTTGTTGCCCGGTTGGGTTGTTGTTTGCAGCCTGTTGTTGGGGGTTAGTTTGCCGCCCGCCCCCGCCGCCTGCCGCCTGTTGCCCGTCTGCCTGTCTGCCCGTTCCGTCGCCTGAGCACGCCTGCCGCCTGCCAGGCCTGGGCTGCCTGCCCGCCCGCCGCCTCCGCCTTGTCAGCCCGTCTGCCGGTTGCCCTGCCGCCTGCTGCCTGCCGGGCCTCCTGTTGCACTCGGTTGCCTGCGTTGCCTGTTGCCTGCTTCGCCAGTTGCCTGTTGCCTAAGCCGCCTGTTGCCTGTTGCCTGCTGCCTGTTGCCTGCGTCTGTTGCCTGTTGCCTAGGCTGCCTGTTGCCTGCTGCCTGTTGCCTGCTGCCTGCCGCCTCGCCTGCTGCTCGGTCGCCTGTTGCCTTCAGCCCTGCTGTTTGTTGTTTGTTAGTTTGTTGCTTCTTTGTTTGCTGTTTGTTGCCTGTTGCTTGTTGCCTGTTTGTTTTGTTTGTTGCTTGTTGTTTGTTAGTTTGTTGTTTCCTGTTTGTTGTTTGTTGCTTGTTGCTTGTTAGTTTGTTGTTTGCTGTTTGCCGTTTGTTGCTTGCTTGCCTGTTGCCTGTTGCCTGTTGCCTGTTGCCTGTTGCTTTGTTAGTTCTGTGCCAAGCCTATTGCCTGTTGCCTGTTGCCTGTTGCCTGCTCTGTTGCCTGGTGCCTGTGCGAGCTCAGTTTGGTTGCCTGCTTTCGCCTGTTGCCTGTTGCTCTTGTTGCCTGCCTCCCTGCCGCTTGCTGCCCCGTCGGCCTGCTGCCTTGCTGCCTGTTGCTTGCCGCCTGTTGCCTGTTGGGTTTCCTGCTGCCTGTTGTTTGTCGCCTGCTTGCTTGTTGCTTTGTTTCCTGTTGTGTTTGTTGCTTGTTGTTTGTTAGTTTTTGTTTTTATTTTTTTTTTTTTTGTTTTTTTTTTTTTTTGTTTGCGCCTGTCTCGCCTGCTGCCGCCTGCCCGTCCGCCTGCCGCCCGTCGCCTGTCCGCCCGTCAGTTCGCCGCCCGCTTCGCCCGTCAGCCCGCCGCCTGCCGCCCGCCGCCCGCCGCCTGCCGCCCGTCAGCTCCGCCGCCTGCCGCCTGCCGCCCGCCGCCTGCCGCCTGTCTGCCTGCTGCCTGTCAGCCTGCCGCCTTGCCGCCTGCCGTGTGGCCTGCCGCCTGTCAGCCCGCCGCCTGCCGCCTGCTGCCCGTCAGCCTGCCGCCCGCCGCCTCCGCCGCCTGCCTGCCTTGCCTGTCGCCGGCCGGCTGCTGCCCGGGCCGCCCGCCGCCCGCCGCCCGTCCGCCTGTCAGCCCGCCGCGTGCCTGTCAGCCCGTCAGCCCGCCGCCTGCCGCCTGCCGCCCGTCTGGCCTGCCTGCTGCCGTCCTTCAGCCTGTTGCCCGTCGCTCTGCCCTGTTGTTGGTCTGTTGTCTGTTTGCTCTGTGTCTGTTGCCTGTTGCCTGTTGTTTGCCGGGGTTGCCTGGTCTGTTGCCTGTTGCCTGTTGC
Organism: Drosophila eugracilis; assembly: GCF_018153835.1. Lineage (NCBI taxonomy): Eukaryota > Metazoa > Arthropoda > Insecta > Diptera > Drosophilidae > Drosophila > Drosophila eugracilis. The sequence goes on from NW_024572245.1 coordinate 12,321, forward strand.
TCTGCTGCCTGCTGTCTGTTGCCTGTTGCCTGTTGCCTGTTGCCTGTTGTCTGGGCTGCCTGCTGCTCTGCCTGTCGCCTGCGCTTGCTTCTGCCTGTTTGCCGCCTGCCGCCTGCCGCCTGCCGCCTGCCGCCTGCCGCCTGTCAGCCCGCCGCTTGCCTGTTGCTTGTCGGCCTCTGCTGCCTGCTGCCTGCTTCGTTCCTGCCGCCTGTTGCCTGGGTTGCCTGCTGCCTGTTGCCTGTCAGCCTGTTGCCTGTTGCCTGTTGCCTGCCTGCCTGCCGCCTGGCCTGCCTGTTGCCTGCTGCCTGTTGCCTGTGTTGCCTGCGGTTGCCTGTTGCCTGTTGCCTGTTGCCTGTTGCCTGTTGCCTGTTGTTTGTTGCTTGTTGCTCTGTTGCCTGCCGCCTTTGTTGCCTGTTGCCTGTTGCCTGTTGCCTGTTGGGCCTTGCTTCTGTTTGCTGCCTGTTGCCTGTTGCCTGTTGCCTGTTGCCTGTTGCCTGTTGTTTGTTGTTTGTTGCCTGTTGCCTGTTGCCTGGTTGCTTTGTTGTCTGTTGTTTGTTGCCTGGGTTGCCTGTTGCCTGTCAGCCTGTTTGTTGTCTGTTGCCTTGTTGCTTGTTGCCTGTTGCCTGGTTGCTGTTTGTTGTTGCCTGTCAGTTTGTTGCCTAAGTTTGTTTGTTGCCTGTTGCCTGTTGTTTGCTCTGTTTGTTAGTTTGTTGTTTTGTTGCCTGTTGTTTGTTGTTGCCTGTTGCTTTGCTGCCTCTGTTGCCTGTTGCTTGTTGCTCTTGTTGCCTGTTGTTTGTTGCTCTTGTTGCTTGTTGCTCTGTTGCCTGTTGTTTGTTGCTTGTTGCTTGTTGATTTATGTTTGTTAGTTTGTTGCTCTGTTGCTCTGTTGTTTGTTGCTTCTGTTGCTCTGTTAGTTTGTTGTTTGTTGTTTGTTAGTTTGTTGTTTGTTGCCTGTTGCCTGTTGTTTGTTGCCTGTTGCCTGTTGCCTGCTTGCCTGTTGCCTGTTGCCTGTTGCCTGTTGCCTGTTGCCTGTTGCCTGTTGCCCTTTGTCCGCCTGTTGCCTGCTGCCTGTTGCCTGTTGCTTGTTGCCTGTTGCCCTGCCTGTTGCCTGCTTGCTTGTTGCGTTTGTTGTTTGTTAGCCTTGTTGTTTGTTGTTGCCTGTTGCCTGGTTTGTTGTTTGTTGCCTGTTGCCTGTTGCCTGTTGCCTGTTGCTTGTTGCCTGTTCGCCTGTTGCCTGTTGCCTGCCTGTTGCCTGTTCAGCCTGTTGCCTGTTGCCTGTTGCCTGCTGCCTGTTGCCTGTTGCCTGTTGTTGCCTGTTGCCTGCTGCCTGTTGCCTGTCTGCCTGTTGCCTGTTGGGCCTGTTGCCTGTTGCCTGTTGCCTGTTGCCTGTCTGCCTGTTGCCTGTTGCCTGTCGCCTGCTGCCTGTTGCCTGTTGCCTGTCGCCTGTTGCCTGTTGCCTGTTGCCTGTTGCCTGTTGCCTGTTGCTTGTTGCTGCCTCTGTTGCCTGTTGCCTGTTGCCTGTTGCCTTTGCCTGTTGCTTGTTGTTTGTTGTTTGTTGTTTTTGTTGTTTGTTGTTTGCTGCCTGTTGTTTGTTGCCTTGCTAGCTCTTGCTGTTTGTTACTTGTTTTCGTTTGTTGCTTGTTGTTTGTTGTTTGTTGTTTGTTGCTTTGCTGTTTGTTGGTTTGTTGGTTTGTTGTTTGTTGTTTGTTGTTTGTTGTCTGTTTAAGTTTGTTGTTTGTTGTTTGTTGTTTGTTGTTTGTTGTTTGTTGCTTTGTTGTTTGTTGTTTGTCTGCCCTGTTGCCTGTTGTTTGCCGCCTTTGTCGCCTGTCCTGCCTGCTCCCAGCCTGCTGCCCGCCGCCCTTTGTCGCCCTCGTCGCCTGCTCGGCCTGTTGCCCGTCAGCTCCGTCCGCTCCGCCTCGCTCCGCCGCCTGTCAGCCCGCGTCTGCCGCTCCGTTGCCTGTCAGCCTGTCAGCCCGTTGCCTGCCGCCTGTCGCCTGTCAGCCTGCCGGAGGCCCACGTCGCGCCAGTTCGTCAGCTCCGTCAGCTCCAGCAGTCTGCTTCGCCCGCCGCCTGCCGCCTGTCAGCCCGTCGCCCGTCAGCTCCGCCGCCTGTCAGCCTGTCAGCCCGTCAGCCCGCCGGGCCTGCCGCCTGTCAGCCTGTCAGCCGCCTGCTGCCTGTCAGTCTGCTGCCTGTCAGCCTGTTGCCTGTCAGCCCGCCGCCTGCTTCGCCTGTCAGCCTGTCAGCTCCGTCGCTGTCAGCCTGCCGCCCCGTCAGCCCGCCGCCTGTCAGCGTTCCGCCGCCTGTGCCGGCCCGCCGCCTGCCCGCCTGTCAGCCCGTCACCTGCCGCCTGCCGCTCGTCGCCTGTCAGCCTGTCAGCCTGTCACCTGTCAGCCCGCCGCCCGCCGCCTGCCGCCTGTCAGCTCCGTTGCCTGTTGCCTGCTTCTTCCGTTTGCCCATGTCAGCCTGCCGCCTGCTGCCCGCCGCCTGTCAGCCTCGTCAGCCTGCCGCCTGCTTCGGCCTGTCAGCCGTGCCGCTCTGGCTAGCTCTGTCAGCCTGTCACCTGCCACCTGCCGCCTGTCAGCCTGTCAAGCCTGCTCGCCCGCCGGGCCTGCCCGCCTGCCAGTCACTGCCTGTTGCTCTGTTGCCTGTTGCCTGTTGCCTGCTGCCTGTTGCTCTGTTAGTTTTGCTGTTTGTGAGTTTTTTTTTTTTTTTTTTTTTTTCTGTTTGTTGTTTGTTGCTTCTGTTGCTTTCTGTTGCCTGTTGCCTGGGTTGCCTGTTGCTCTGTTGCTCTGTTGCTCTGTTGCCTGTTGCCTGTTTTTTGCTTTTGCCTGTTGCTCTGTTGCCTGTTGCTCTGTTGCCTTTTTGTTGTTTGCTGTTTGTTGGGGGGTCTGTTGCCCAGCCAGTTTGCCGTTTGCCAGCTCCTTGCTGCTCTGTTGCTCTGTTGCTCTGTTGCTCTGTATTTTTTGCTGTTTGCTGTTTGTTAGTTTGTTGTCTATTGTTTGTTGCTCTGTTGCCTGTTGGGGTTTGCTGTTTGTTGGGTTTGTTGTTTGTTGCTTGTGCCTGTTTGTTGTTTGTTGTTTGTTGCTCTGTTGCTTGTTGCTCTGTTGCCTGCCGCCTGCCTGGGGCCGCCTGCCGCCCGCCGCCTGCCGGGCCCGCTTCGCCCGCCGCCTGTCAGCCCGCCTGCCGCCTGCCGCCCTGGCCGTGCCCAGCCTCGCCTGCCGCCTCGTCAGCCCGTCAGCCTGTCAGCCCTGTCAGCCTGCCGGCCCGCCGCCTGCTGCCCGCCGCCTGCCGCCTGTCGCTTTCCAGTCAGTTCGCCAGTTCGTTGCCTGCTGCCTGCCGCCTGCCGCCTGTCTGCCCGCCGCCTGTCAGCCTGCCGCGTCTGCCGCCTGTCGCCCGCTGGCCCGCCGCCTGCCGCCTGTCAGCCTGCCACCTGCCGTCTGCCGCCTGTCAGCCCGCCGCCTGCCGCCTGCTCGCCTGCCGCCTGCCGCCTGGGGCCTGCCGCCTGCTCAGCCTGGGTCAGCCTGTCGCCTGTCAGCCTGCCGCCCACCGCCCGTCGCCTGTCAGCCCGTCGGGGCCCGTCAGCCTGCCGCCCGCCGCCCGCCCGTCAGCCCGCCGCCCGTCAGCCTGCCGCCTGCCGCCTGTCAGCCTGCCGCCCGTCAGCCCGTCGCTCCGCCGCCTGTCAGCCTGCCGCCTACCGCCTGCCGCCGTCAGCTCGTCAGCCTGTCGCTCCGTCAGTCTGCCGTCCTGCTGCCTGTCGCCTGTCAGCCTGTCGCCCGCCGCCCGCTGCCCGCCGCCCGGGTCGCCCGCCGCCCGTCAGCCTGGGGCCCGTCAGCCTGTCAGCCCTACCGCCTGTCAGCCCGTGTCGCCCGTCAGCTCCGCCGCCCGCCGCCTGCCGCCTGCCGCCCGCCGCCTGTCAGCCTGCTTCCTGTTGCCTGACTGCCTGCTGCCCGTTGCCTGCTGCCTGTTGCCTGTCAGCCTGCTGCCTGCTTCTGCCTGCTGCCTGTCAGTCTGCCGTCTGTTGCCTGTTGCCTGTTGCCCTGTTGCCTGTTGCCCAGCCGGGGCCTGCTGCCTGCTGTCTGTTGCCTGTTTGTTGCCTTTGCCGTGCCTGGTTGCCTGCTCGCCTGCTCGGGGTGCCTGGTTGCCTGTTGCCTGGGTTGCCTGTTGCCTGTTGCCTGTTGCCTGTTGCCTGTTGCGGTCGCCTGTTGCCTGTTAGTTTGCCGTTTGCCGCTCTGTTGCTTCCAGCCAAGGTTAGCTCTGTTGCCTGGGTTGCCTTGGGCTGCCTGGGTTGCCTGCCGTTTGCTGCCTGTTGCCTGCTTGCCTGCTTGCCTGGGCCGCCCGTTGCCTGCTGCCTGTTGCCTGGGTTGCCTGTTGCCTGTTGCCTGCCGCCTGCCGGCCTGCCGCCTGCCGCCGCCTGCCGCCTGCCGCCTGCCGCCTTGCCTTGCCTGCCAGCCTGCCGCCTGCCGCCTGCTTGCCTAGAGTCAGCTCTGTTGCTCTGTTGCCTGTTGCTTGTTGCTCTTGTTGGGTCTACAGTTTGCCAAATGAAGCCTGGGCTCTGTTGCCTGTTGCCTGTTTGTTGCCTGTTGTTTGTTGCTTGTTGCCTGTTGCTTGTTGCCTGTTGCTCTGTTGCTCTGTTGCTCTGTTGCTCTGTTGCCTAGGTTGCCTGTTAGTTTGCCTGCTCTGTTAGTTTGTTGTTTGCCGCTCCGCCGCCTGTCAGCCCGCAGTCAGCCTGTCGCCCGTCGTGTCTGGCTCGTCAGCCTGTCCGCCCGCCGCCTGTCAGCTCCGGGGTCAGCTCCGGGTCAGCCCGTCAGCCCGCCGCCCGCCGCTCCGCCGGGGCCCGTCGCCCGTCAGCCCGTCAGCCCGCTCAGCCTGTCGCCCGTCAGCCCGTCAGCCCGTCAGTCTGCCGCCTGTCGTGTCAGTCTGCCGCTGTTGCCTGCTTCGCTGTTGCCTGCGCCTGTTGCCTGCCAGCCTGTCAGCCTGCCGCCTGTCGCCTGTGCCTGTTGCCTGCCAGCCTGCTGCCTGGGCCGCCTGTTGCCTAAGCTGCTCTGTTGCCTGTTGCTCTGCTGCCTGTTGCCTGTTGCCTGCTTCCTGTTGCCTGTTGCCTGTTGCCTGTTGCCTGTTGCCTGTTGCCTTTTGCTGTTTGTTGCCTGTTGTTTTTTGCTTCGGGGTCTTTGCTGCTCTGTTGCCTGTTGCCTGTTGCTCTGTTGCCTGTTGCTCTGTTGCCTGCTGCTTTTCTGTTGCCTGCTGTTTGTTACTTGTTAGTTTGTTGTTTGTTGTTTGTTGCTCTTGTTGTTTGTTAGTTTGTGCCAGTTTGTTGCTTTTTTTTCTGTTGTTTGTTGTTTGTTGCTTGTTGCCTGTTGCCTGTTGCCTGTTGCCTGTTGCCTGCTTGCCTGCCGCCCTGCTCGCCTGTCAGCCTGGCCGCCTGCCGGGCCTGCCGCCTGTCAGCCTGTCAGCCTGTCAGCCCGGCCGCCCGCCGCCTGCCGCGGTCAGCCCGTCAGCCTGCCGCCCTGTCAGTCTGTCAGCCTGTCACCAGTCTGTCAGCTCCGCCGCCTGCCGCCTGTCAGCCCGCTCGCCTGCCGCCTTTGCCGCCTGCCTCCGTCAGCCCGCCGCCCGGGTCAGCCTGCCGCCCGTCAGTCTGCCGCCCGTTTGCCTGCCGCCTGCCGCCTGCCGCCTGCCGCCTGCCGCCTGCCGCCTGCCGCCCGTTCGTCCGGCCGCCTGCCGCCCGCCGCCTGCCGCCTGCTGCCTGCTGCCTGCCGGGGCCTGCCGGGGCTTGTCAGTTTGTCAGTTTGTCAGTTGCCTGTCAGCTCCGCCGGGGGCCTGTTCAGTCTGCCGCCTGCCGCCTGTCAGCCTGTCAGCCCGTCAGCCTGTCAGTCTGCCGCTTCCGTCAGCCCGTCAGCCCGCTCGGCCCAGCCAGCCTGCCGCCTGTCAGCCCGTCAGCCTGTCGCCTGCCGCCCACCGCCTGCCGCTCCGCCTGCCGCCTGTTGCTCTGTTGCTCTGTTGCTTTCTGTTTGCTCTGTTGCTTCTGTTGTTAGTTTGTTGTTTGTTGTTTGTTAGTTTGGTAGTTTGTTGCTCTTGTTGTTTGTTGCTTGTGTTGTTTGTTGCTTGGTTGGGTTTGTTGTTTGTTGTTTGTTGTTTGTTAAGTTTGTTAGTTTGTTGGGTTTGTTTGTTGTTTGTTGTTTGTTGTTTGTTACTTGTTGTTTGTTGTTGTTGCCTGCTTGCCTGTTGCTTTTTTCTGTTGCCTATTGCTCAGCTGCCTGTTGCCTGTTGCCTGGTTGCCTGTTGCCTGTTGCCTGTTGCTCTGTTGCCTGTTGCCTGTTAGTTTGTTAGTTTGTTGGTTTGTTGCTCTGTTGTCTGCTTGCCTGTTGCCTATTGTGAGTACATGTAATTGAATGGTGGCATT
>NW_024572246.1:0-116923 GCF_018153835.1 Drosophila eugracilis
TTATTTATTTATATGGATTTGGGTTCAATTTAACAATTAAAGTCTATTCCAAAAAAAGATTGCAATAAATTGATTCCATACTGTGTTCATTTTTATTCCGGTTACCCGCATAGTAAAATGGTATATTCATTGAAAAGTAAGTAACAGTCCATGGGTCCGCCACCTGTCCGTAAAAGCGCTGTGATTTCAGAAACAGAAAGCGGTAAGCCAAAATCGCGATCATATCGGAAACTAAAACAGTTATAAAGCTTGGATTGGTTATATACATTCTATAAATGACACCGCAGCATTGATGTTTTTTGTTCTAACGCCTATAAGCCGCGGAAAACTGTGCCATCCATAATATCATATTGCGTTTCTTCCTTTGACCTTGTCTTTGTGTTGTCAATGTCTATCGATTTACCAAAGATTTTTCAATTCATTTTTTTTTAAGCCTTACATGGACAGTGACGTCACCACCAGTTAGTAAACATGCTTTTTTGACAAAAGGTGACGCTTAGTTAATTTCCAATAGCAGAAAGAATACTTTAAAGTTGTTTAAAACAGTAAGGGGTATTTACTAGGCTATAGAGTTTCTTTTTGTTAATTTAGTTAATAGATTCGACTTATGGCACTCATTGCTTTTTCATTAAATCGTCGGGATTGACTTAAAATTTCAGACGGTTGCTGATAAGACCTAATTCTCAGATCGACGAAATTTGTTTCTCAGTTATGTGGCAGACCGGATTGCTATATATGTATTTTCGTCAATAGATTATGGTACTCAATCGAACTATTTTTTCGTCCGACCCTAAAAATCATATACGATACATATATGTTCATCAGAACCAATGACCGGGCCTATTTTGTTAGGTCCTTCTGTCTATCAAATTCAATGTCTGTTCAAATTCAAAGTCTTTCAAACTAGACTAATTCCAACAAGCCCAATGTTGACCAGTTAAGATTTCTTGATTAAATAATAGATTTTCTATTTCGCCTATTAAATACACTGAAAACCAAGACTAAATTAAGTTCAATACATCTATAAGAAAAAAACAGTAATTGCTGTAATGCTTTCAACTGTGTAACAAATGCGAGCTTAGAAATCGGAAAGGATAACTTTTTAAGCCCCTCCTTTAAAGTGCTTTGTACATGGCTGGGCAGTTTGGCGGCTCCTTGTGCAATGCCCGGATAGCTCAGTCGGTAGAGCATTGGACTTTTAATCCAAGGGTCCAGGGTTCAAGTCCCTGTTCGGGCGATCTACTCTTTATATTTTTTTTGTAAACCCAAAATATTTTCTTTTTTCTTTTTTTTTAATTAAGTTTTCTGCAATTATTGGGAAATATAAAAATAAAACGGCCACTAATGTCACCCTGCACCGTGCAGTTGGCAACGCGGCTGCCGATCAAGCAGTTTTCATGAGCTGCTTGATGTCGATGGAGTGGTGCGCCGATAAAGCAGTTCGCTTGAAATCGAGTCACAACCGGTGACGTGTGGTCGAGTTTTGGACGCAGGCGCTCCGACTGGAAGGTTGGCAGCTTCTGTAATCACGCTTCTGTGAGGTCCGATTGTGGGATGGCCTGAGGCTGGGATCTACTGTGTAACGGACTAGCTCATGTTGACGGAACGTCCGCACTAAGCTTGCCATCAATATGGGTGCCATGGAGGAGTCCGCGGCATTCAGGTTGGCTAAGGAGGGATGAACCGGGCCAGGGGTGAAAACCAGCAGCCAAGAGTTCCCGTGGTAGGCAGTAGTGGGATAGCGTACCGGAGTGAACTGCCGTTATCAGCCCAACCAATATGGTTGGACCACAATCTTTTTGCGACCGCTTAAAAAACTATTTTTTCAAAATGTCTAAAAATTATTTTCTACACGTATTACAACAATTGCAAAGTACTTTTTCGGTGAGTCACTTACGTTATGCCTATGTAGTTTTTTTTTATTTTTCCCACAAATTGTTAAATTGAAATCTTCTAGCCACCTGAAACCACACAAATATTTCTTTTTCTTTTGGGAAACTAAAAATGACCACTTACATATTTTCTATATAAAATATGTAATTTATCTACTTCTATTACGAGTATCCTATGTGCTGATAGAGCACTTAACTACTGCCGATGTATTGTATCAATATCAATATCAATATCGGAAATCGTTATCCCCAAATAAAAAATAACATATATTAACTTGTAAAATACATTTCGCTTAAGTTATTTATTTTTTTCTACATAATCTAATCAGGAAAATAAATTGATCCGTGTAAGCTGGAATATATTTAAATATTTTTAGAACGTATTTTCGTTTTACATTATTGGACTTTTTATTTGGCCAATGACTACCTACCACTACATTTTTTTAAACCTGATGCTAATTATTATGTTTTCCCCATTCTAAGTCAGAAACAAAATTATTAGCGAGCAAAACTAATTTGAAAAGAAGTGACTAATGTTCGTTTTGTTTTATAATATAAGATATTTATTTTCAAAAGCTTTAATTAAATATTTTTAAATATTTAATAAAAAAACATAAATGATCTTAACCAAAAAAAATATTGCCGCCCGAACAGGGACTTGAACCCTGGACCCTTGGATTAAAAGTCCAATGCTCTACCGACTGAGCTATCCGGGCATATGTCAGTCTGGCGCCAGAAACGTTAGATATACGAACGTTGATTCCACCTCCTGGCATCTAATATCCCACTTGAAAACTTTTCTATATATATGTATATGTATATATGCTATACATACAGATGTGTGAGTCCTTTCATGTATTTTTAGTTTTGGGTATAAAAGGCATCTGTTTTCTATTAAAATAAATGTTAAGCTTGACAAATAATTTTGACAATATAAAAGGATCGATAAATGTAGAAAGATATGTATTCCTTTCCTAATTGGCAACAGTTAAAAGCCAGGCACTTAAAAAATTTTCAGTGTATAAGCAGTTAGATATGGATGCAAGCAGTGTCAAATGGAAGGTAACGCAGTAGTCATTTACTGCTTAGCATCGATAAAGTATTTTTTCGATAGAGAAGTCATACAGTAGACACTAAGTACTGTGTACATGGATTCAAATGATTTAAAAATTAAAACGAAACAAGACTTAAATGTTTTTTATGTTCTAAAATTAAATTCCCATTTTAGTTATACTTATTATTTCACTGTACAACAAAATATGCAATATATATATATAATATTTTATATTATATTAACATTTTTTTATAAATGAGAAAAACAGCCGTCTCTTTCAATTTCCAGGTTGCCAAAAATATTAAGCTTTTTGAAGCTCTTACTGAAAGCTCTTTTCTGCTTCTTTGCTAGAGCAGTAGTACTTTTATGAGCCCTAAGTACATCAAGACAGTTTGACATCGTGGTGGTTAAATGCCCGGATAGCTCAGTCGGTAGAGCATTGGACTTTTAATCCAAGGGTCCAGGGTTCAAGTCCCTGTTCGGGCGGACTTAATTTTTTTTTATAAATAAATTTATAGCATTAATGTTTTATTTTTGTTGCGTTCAATTTGAGATATAAACTATATCACACACTCTGCTTTGATTCGAGTCTCTTTTTGGTTCTAACAAGTCGTGCATGGCAGAGAAATAAATCTATGAACTCTCGAAGAGAAATCGTACAGCAGCCAGAGCCAGGCCAACATCTAATTGAACCCTCATGAAATTAGCACCTTTTATTTGTGTTTCCATTTACTGTCGACATCGTGGATGTGGCCTTACCCAAATTGTGTGCTGTACAACGTTCCTCCGCTTTTCTGTATCTATAGATACTACCGTATCTACTACTCCACGGATATGTGTCTGCGAGTTTTCGATAGAGATTGTGTGAGTGCGATGTTTGCTAGACTCCGGCGGCAAAACGAGGAGCCCGGCTTTTATTGTTGGCCGTTTTCTGAACACGGAGAGAAAAAATGATTATTTGTAGCGAAATTTACCTTTATTAATAAAGATTTTAATAAATTTAAGAGTTTAAAAGTTGTGGCTTTTATACTTATCATTCAACATTTACAGATAATTATCAGATAAGACGTAATTAGCTACCGAAGTACGTATTTCTCGTTAGCAGCCCTAATATCATTTTACGCTTAACAGTTCTAAGTTTTTTCTCTGTGTCACTGGATACGCTCAAGAATTTTTGACACACTTTCCTGCCCCGCCGAAGACAATGAAACGGGTACATATAGTATGTACCGATACCAAATCGTGGCGGCTCTGGTCGATTTAGCAACGGACTTGGATGCTGGTTGCTGTTTGTTGCCGCCTGCCAAGTGAACTAGAAAACGAATGCGTTTAATTAGCATTCATTACGACGAATCATCAAATTGCCCCGCCGCTCACGATGCAACAATAAAAGCCGGGACGAAAGGCCCGTGAGGAGAAAACGTTTGGTGTACATGCTAATCTACAAAATAAACGCAAATATTTAGATGATAAACCAAAGTCAAGAGACGTTTTCAAAACTGTTCCATGACGTTAGATGATATGCTAGGGAGAAATTCTATCAAGGCTGCCACCATTAGCGACCTCTTACCTGTTGTTGGGCCCGGAGTTTGTACCGCTTCAGGTAGCCATCGCATAAAAAAGGAAAACCAAAGGAAAATATGGGCCATAAATTAAAAATGGCAAACAAGAATGGGACAATGGGTTTCCTTCGTTAGAGCCGGCCAGCAGCTTGCATTTCTCATTTCACATTTCTTTGGCCGTTTATGACGGATTCAAAAAACAAAAATGGCGAATGTCACAAAAATTCTTCAGTTTTTTACAGTTGCATCTGCCTAATGAACTATCTGAATTATGCTCAAGAAGTAGTAATTTTGAGATTTACCTAAACTCTGAAATAGCAAACATTTGATAGAATATTGATTATTTATCCAAATTATGTTTTGTAACTTTTCCATTAAGTTATCATCATAATCATAAGCAATATTATCTCAGAAAGCCAATCCTGTTCAATACTTTAATTTTAAAACAAAGTTTATTAAGACATTATATTGACAACCGTATATCTTTTACTTAATCAAAACTCAGGACCAGTTTGATAAACCAAATCGAACCAAATCAAGCTGAATTCCCTGCTAATATGTATGGGAAACACAGATTCCTCCCAATTTAAAAAGAAGCTAATTGAAATGCTGCCTTGGTTTGGATTTCATAACCAAGTTGGCAAATGACTAACCTTAATAGTGTCCCCTTCGATGGCCAACTGTGTAATTATCAGTGCAACAAATTTGAATTTAACGAGCGCATCAACACCAGACTCCGCCCACAGCCCTAATCCCAGCCCCGATGAATGGGGTCACTCAGGACCTCTCGAGGACCTCGAGTCTCCCTAGCGAGGATTTTCCTCAGCAAAGCGACGGTCTGATTAATGAGGCTTTAAATATCCCACTTTGATTTCATTCTGAAAACACGCGGAGCGTTCTCGTTGCTGCTCCTCCGACAAAGAAGTTTCATTGACTCTCAGCTTGGTGGAGAGCTCGAAAGGGGGGCCGGGGAGGCAGGACATGCAGGGAAAATGCTATATACATATATCAGGAGCGCTACACTGGCCTCGTAAATAGTCGAGTGAACTGAGGTCCTCCTACGCACACACATGAAAATCTAGTGGGCAACTGAGAACTCTGGAAACAGAGTCCACAAAAGTCTACAAATGAGCTGGATGTGCTCGAACTCTCCCAAGTACAATCCCGCATTTTTGCGCCCTGGAAAACAGGAGGTGCACTTAGCGAAACGATGGAGAACAACGTCCTTTTGGTATACTTTTAAGAAGATGTCTACTTGTATATAATTTTTGCGATTTTATCACTAATATTGTACATAAAATGCCTGGTTACTTTTATATTTTTATACTACCAGTAACTAGTTAAGAATTATTTAATACAATAGGGATAATGTATTTTAAACATAAGATATAATATATAAAATATCCTATATATTTAAACCACACTCTCTTTTTCGTAGAATAAAACAAATATAGCATTCTGTTTTTCTTGTATTTGGGTCTAATTCTTCCTAAAATAAGAACCTTTTTTCATAATCGCATTGCACATTTTATTTTATAAATACTGCTAAATCTTTTATTGGCTCTTATTTTCATTTAGATTAATGAAATATTATTTTTATTTTTACATTGTTATATCAAATGTTAAGTTTACCGATGAACGTGAATTTGTGATTTAAATTTAATAAACACTTTAAATTTGTATCATGTGAAGTTAAGCAATTATACAACTGTATTTGTTTTCTAACAAGAAGGTGCTTTCCAACTAGAGAAAATGTTTAACGCATATAAAAATGAAATATTCAAATACGAAGTGGAATTTTAAATGAAAAAACATAGAAGATTGTAGGTAGTTTAATGTAAAATACAATCAAAAATCATAATTTATCAATAACTTGTTGGGACTATCTTAATCACTAACTCGAGACTTGCTATTATTACGACTTTGCTATTATTACGAAAAATATTACTTAAAATGTAGTTCTTATTATTTCAAGAACTTTAAAGTCTCTGCAAATATACAATTCTATAAGGTAGTTAGAACAGGTTACAAACGACGACTTAACAAAGTAATCTAACAAAATAAATAGAGTCATAAATAAAATTTCTTCAAGTGTGGTCGCAATGCTCTCTTCTGCTGTCTAGCGCTCTCAGCGAACTCTCCGTTCAACGTTCCTGGCCCGATTCTCTCCCTGGAGTTACGTGCTTGGGCCACACACAACCCAGATCCAGACCCAGATCCAGATGCCAGGGCAGCAGGGGAGGGAGGTTGTGGCGGGAGAGCGGGCATTATGGCTGTTATCAACTTTGGCAAAAAAAAACACCGCTTACCGCTCGACGGCCGTCGACTGCGCTGAAATGGTGAGCTGGGCTCACTTCAGTTTCAGTTTGAAATTTGACGCCGACCGCGGCGGAACGTTGAGCGTTCTGCTCCCAGAGAAACCAGCGGCCATCGCCCGCCGCTGCTTCTGCTGGCGTCGCAGCGGCAGAGCAGCCATTATCCTGCAGGAGGCTGCGACCTGATCCCTGGGCCATCATCTATTAATCTGTCTGCGAATTAAACGAAAAACTGGCCAACTGGCCAACGAACCCAAAAACACTCTAAAAACTCGGTGCAAAAGTGTTGAAAAATCAAAGAAATTGCAATTCTCAAATCGAATTCATTGAAAAACTTCGAAACTTGTTAAGTAAAATGGATTTAAGGCTGAGCTCTACCTTCTCATTCCCAGCAGGTATGTTTGAAAACTCAAAATTTATACAAATATTATTTAAAACAGAAAAAAAAGGAATAAGCTGAGCAAAAGTCACCAAGTCAGTACGCATGTGCACTAAAAGGGGCTTGATAGGGCGGTGGGTGGTCGAGCCATAGTCAATTGCCATTTCCAAAGCCTGCGCCTGTCCTCGTTTTGACTCGTCGTCGCCTCTGCATAAGTGTAACTGTGTGTGTGTGTGTTTGTGTGTGCTTTGTTTCGAGAGTGTGGTGGTGTCGCGAGCGCCCGGAAATGTGCTCCTTTCATCCACTTTTCATTTGCGCAGAACACACACACACACACTCCACCTCTCACCCCTGCAATCCTACAAAAGTCGGGCGCAAAAAAAAGAAAACCGAAAAGAAAAAACCCGAAACCGAATTTCAACCTCGTTGTCGCGCTATCAGCAGCAGCAACAACAACCCCCTGGCAGAGGCAGAGGCAGAGGCAGCCCAACCCCCTTTTCCCTTGGCCTCTTCCCGCTCAGCAACTTGCATTTTCCCCCGCTCCTAGTGGAAAACACTTGTCCCGCCATTTAGTGCATGGGTTAAGTAGTATACCGAAATATTAGTGGCTGTGCCCAAGAAAGCGGCGACAGCTGCTGCAGGCCACCCACCCATCATAATGCCGTAATGGAAACAGTGGCGGAGGGGGCAAGACGATGATTATCGGGTCTAGATACGCCAAGTGGCAAAGTGTTAAGCCTCGGGCCGAGATTGGGATGATGATGATGATGGTGGTGGCAGTGGCAGTAGCAGTGGCGGTGATGGAGACCCAACCCCAAGCTTCTGCAGCGGCTGCATTTAATGGGAGTGCGTACATAGAAAGCTGCAGTACATTATATACACTGGCAGAAATGTAGGCTGAGTTTGTTGTTAGAAAAGCGTATTTATTTATTATAAGGTTTATTAAACACTTGCAGTTTAAATTGTGAAGTTAAAAGAAGTAAGATATCAGTTTTAAGTCTAACTTGAAGGATAGCTATTCGCCCTTGGTAGTAGCAGCTACTAAAGTATAAATTGGCGAATTTATACGGGCAAAATGAAATGCAAATTTGTGCTAAAGATTTCCATTTAACTAAGTCCAAGTAGCTGCTTATAAAAAGACGCAAATCTTTTGTAGTTTTAAGCCATTTTATGGACAATGCTAAATAGTAATGCAAATTTTGCTTTAAATAACGAAACTTTTATGACTTTTCCAACGTTTTTAGCAATATGACTATTAGGGATAGTTTTTGTGCTGATTTCTAAGATAAGATAATAAAGGGCACCACTTTTTTTCTCCGTGTAAATGCATTTACCCCTTCACAAAGGGGCTGCGCGTAAGGTGCGTGTCACCCGATTTCTGGCCAGGGATGCGCAGCAATATGGCGCTGCTTTCGCCATGGGGAACCCCCTGGAAGAATCTCCCTTTTTCGGATGGGCTCGCCAGAGAGAAAGCTGCAGTAAAAACTAAAAACCAAATAGTTTTGAAGTTGTTTTCCGTTTTTACCAATTGTTTCTTTGCTCATTTAGTATGCAAATGGTTCGAACTAAAACCGGCGACTGACTAATAACCAAATGAGCAGGTGACGGCTAACGAAACTTGCTGGGTCACAGGCTTAATAGGAAAAGCAAAGTAAATAAGAGTTTATGGCTTTTTTATGCATCTGCTGACGTTGGTTATTGAAATCTCCGGACTGACGGCCAGAGACTTTTTTCTTTGGCCTTTCGACAAATTCGACGAACAGGTCGTCTCAAAGTTTGGCTGATATCTTTATGAAGGCGCTGGGCCAACAAGTTCGTTTGGGCTTTGACCTGAATCTGAATCATATATTTGCCTGGTGGGTTGTATAATTATCCGGCTTGTCCACATGGCCCACAAAATGCATGCAATGTTGCCTCAAATTCCTCTGGGCAATTAAAACCTTTTACAAGTTAGCTAAGCTGAGCCGAGCTGGGCGGCGTTTTGGTGAGAGGGAGTGCCTCAGATTAGATATGAATTTTTAAGAGTTTGCATTGGGAATGTGTGCTGCTCATAAATATGAATGAGCCGAGGAAAGTGTCAAGCGTTTACAGATTCAAATCTGTGACTTTCAACAAAGAGTCACTTCCTCTGTCCTCTGTCCTCGGTTCTGTGTCAATGGGTCACCAAATAATCGAGGCTGCGTTGAATAAGTCATAAAGTGCAGTTATGCAAATGGCAGCCTAAGAATAGCTTTATTAAATATATATTTCTAAGCTTCATTCACATAAATTTATTGAATGGCAAGGCGTCTAATTTATTTCGCAAAAATCCCATAATAAAAATGGCAAATAAACAGTCCTAAAATACAAACTTGAAAGTTGATGATTCCAAACCGGTTGACACGCTGTTAATTGTTTACAATCTCAGCTCTTACGTCAGAACCAGCCTCTATAAGCAATTATTTGAGCAAACCATTTTGGGAACCCCCAAAAACCCCCTGAGAAATTACATTCACCTCAGCATCGACCTTGCCACATGCCGCATTTTTTACGAGCATAATCCCTTATCGCATATCAGATATTAACATACCCTTAGAACTCCATTTCAAACTACCCCATGAGGACTCAACACTGGGCAGGGAACTTCTTCCACCGAAATTGGGGTAACTGCAGTATGACATATTTATTGGAATTTCATGCAAATTTCCAAACAATCAGCCAGTCGGGGGAATGCAGCTGGCCTGGGAACTTGCACTTTTCCAACAGCACAGTGAACAAATTGGGAAGTATCAGTGTCGAGAGACGACTAAATATTGTTAAGTATCTGTCTGGCTTTATTCTTCCGTTGAGTATTTAAAGATAACAGGCTTGTTAACCTGAGAAATATTATTATTATTCCGTTTATAAAGTTAAAAAGTCAACTTCCAAATCACAAATTTCTACAAAATATTTCCCGATTTAAGACCACCTCAACCCACTGTCCTTACTATGCCACCTGGGAGCGCATTTCTGTTGCCCGCGCATTTCCATTAAGCCCAGTGAAGAGATAAATTAAGACACTAAAAATAAATAAAAGGCAAAAAGAGCAGGCAGGAAGAACAGGAATCGCGAGAGGAAGAGGAGAGACGCGTATTTTTGTAAACAACAAACAGACACCGACAATATCGGGATATCGGTATATAGAACGAGAACGGAGACCGGAGACCGGAGACCGGTATGTGAGCCCCCTGCGATGGATATGGGGGTAAAGATACTGAATCCAATACCCATACAGATCCAGATACAGATACAGATGTACGGATACAAAATGCCGCAAAACAAAGGCAGGTTCAAAATAAATGCAAGAAAAAAGAATTGCAAATCGCGAACCGCGAACCGTTTTCGGAATTTCTTTCTCAGCTCTCTTTTAGCATTTCTACCTGCCTCTCGATTTTCGCGGCGAATGGCGGGAAGGCGAAGTGGCAATAATAATATTATTCAGTAAACTGAAACAACCTTGGCCTCCGAAGCTCCGCGCTCGATGCAAACAGCTCAACATGGCAGAGGTGCAGAGTACAGTGAGGCAACAGTGATTGAATGGTGACGCTCGGGCACAATGCACAGTGACACTTGGCACCGAACTGACCAAGGTAAATGATCTGCCTCCTCTTCATCCCCCCAAACACACTCACCTCTTCTTGCGCAGACAGACACTTTGATTTATGTGCGAAGTTGTCTTCATGTGCTAAAAGCAACATTGCAAAAATTTAGCCAGTCATTGCCCCTTTGTGCCGACGTATCTGTTGCTGGACGGTCGATGGTTTATGGGTCTGGTCAGGGAATAGGTTAGCGGAAGGTACAGGGGGATGCACTGGGAAAAATAATGGAGTTTCTATTTTATTTATTCCTTTCTGAGGACAAGGCAACATCCAAGCACTCTATCAAACTTCAAATGGCAAAAACATAATAATCATTTTACTTTCTTAATACTAAACCCCGTTTTCTCCGAGTGCACAGGTGACTGGGGAGAAGATACGCATTCTTTACTTGCCTTTTGTACACATTTCGCGCTACTTCCGGAGGGGTTTGCTCTTGGGGTTTCTCTTCTTATCTTCCTGCTGTTATTGTATCTCAAGACAGAATACAACAGCCCCAGGAGTTAGATAAAACCAAAGAAAATAACAAATTGATTCATTTGGCTTACAAAACTGAGTTATTAGGTTAGCCAAAAGGTAATTAATGAACTTCCTAAGCTCGCGGCGCGATTGAAAATCATTTTGGTGTGTCTATCAGCAAACAAAAATAGCAAAGAATTTCCCAAAGCGGCCGAAATTATATCTGACCCGCTCGTACATCATACTTATCAATAGAGATACGGGCTGGGATATCGGCGGAATACTTTGTAAATTAATTAATCAATGTTTCAGGGTAACAAAGAAAAGACGATTAAAAAGTTTGTCGAATTACAAGATAGAATTTAACACAGAAAATATGATAGATAGAAGTGATAGGATGTGAAGGTTTTCTAAGATGCAAATTTTAGTTTTGGAAGTAATGGCAGAACATAGAATAGTCAAGTTGAAAAACAAGTATCTTTGATGCCTTCAAAACAGAATGATTGGGCATTAAACGGTAAAGGAATAAACTCATTTTATTGATCTTCAAGCATAAAACTTGGCCATAAATAAAGTTGTTTTGCTACGGAATATCAACTTTCTAATAATGGTCAGCAGATGATGCATAACGTGCATCTGAAATGAACAGTCAATAAATGTGAGGTTTAAGCATATATTTAGAACATTATCAATTTGATGACTTGTTTTGCTCCAAAGGGGAAGTCGGACTTGAACATCTCTGTATCTTGAATATAAAAGTGTGTTAAACTCATATCTATAAATATAGTTTTACAATAGGCCAGTTTAGCTGAACTATCATTAGCATCTCGGCATGACTGTACACAATGGCCGTGAATTGTAAGTTTCGCTAACTGAAAATGCTGCCAACCGCAAAATCCTTCGCTCGCTTGGTGGCAAAAAATTAACGACAGATCTATTATTTCCATAATATATTTAATGTTGCCAAATATTTGCACTGCATTAGCGAGCTTCGGGAGGCCGTTGAGCATGTATATTTCCTGACGATTTCGCGTTAAGTGCTGCCTTCTGACCACGTGAAGTCAATTAGCATTTCTGATTCGGGGGTGCCGTGGGCCTGGGGTGATGTAATATATTTTTTCGCTGATTTCGATTCGGCAAGACGGCGTTAATTTGGTTAAGGTGTTGAAATATGGAGCACTTTGACCAGCAAACTTCAGCTGGATGATCACAGAACGACTTAGTCCCAGCTGCCTTTTTGCCTGCCCAACTGCCTGGTCCTTCACCCCAATATCCCTCTCTCCATTCGGCTACCAAAAGTCCTTGCTACCCCTTGTGGATTGTGTGTACATATTTGGAGAGCACACCCTCTCTCTCTTTCTCTATTGCAATCTCTCTCCCTTCCGCAGGGTTAAATAGAGTCCCGAGCAGCCATGTTGAGGCTGCAAAAACGACAACAAGGGCTGCAGACAAAGAGGCACCGCAGGCAGGCAGAAGGACAGCAAGACAGCAAGACAGCACGACAGAAAGAGAGGGAGCATCGGAGGGTGTGCAAAGTCAAGCGATTCGTCCTCCTTCCTTTGTTTACGCAAGATTTGTTGCCATTACGGCCCTAATCCGGGGGATTTCTAGGGTAACCGTAGCCCGCCGGCCCCGAAAAGGTTTTTGACTTTGCCAGCTTAGTAGAGACTAAGGCCTGCCGCTTAGTGCTAATGAATCCTGCTAAAAAGTCATTAATTAATTGAAATTTCATTACAGGACACACGAACTACATCGGAGCATCTGTCGGAGCAGCACCTCTCACTCTCTTCTTCCGCCCATTACTCAGCAGTCTTCAAAGGGCTTACTGCTGAATCATCGCCACCATCATCATCGTTACCGATTTACCAATTCACCGATTTGGAGCAGGAACGAGACGGCTTAAGGAAGTGGCGCCCAAGACAGGGAACCTCGACTGGCGGCTGGCGACTGGCGACAGCGATCCAGGTCGAGAGCTTAGCGAGGCGACTCACTGATTGATTTCAGTGCAAACAGAAGACAACGAAGTTAACACCCCCGCCCATGGGCAGATCTATCTATCATTCATTAAATGTGTTTCTTGTCTATCCAATTTCCAGGCCTCGCACCCATTTTATCGACGTGAAGAAAGTGCCGTAATCCGCGGGCAATCAATTAGATACAAGCTCACTAAGCACTCCCAAAGACATCGCAGCCGTATCTTATCTTATCGCCGCTTCTTCCGATAAGGTCGGGCCTTACTTTCCGCACTCTGCGTTTTTTCGGACTACTGCCTAATCTCGGGCCACTCGGTGAGGTCTTGGCTTCAGTTTGGTTTCCAGAGGCGAGGGCGAAGACAACACGGAGCTGGCTTCTGCGCTGGCAAAGGAAGGGCTTCCGTGACTTTGCACGGACTCGGGCACGGATATGGACACGGAGACCTCGCGAATGCCTCGAATTAATTGGCAGGCCACGGCGAGCTTTGTAATCACATTTATGGGTCATTCCATAATTTCGAAGGAATAGAGGAACCCGTTGTATAGCCGCCAGCCATCGTCGCATCACGTGTGGCACGATAAATATAATTTTCCCGAGGCGCATGTAATTGCCGCTCCGCCTAAATTACCCCGCCTTGTACACACACATTGTATATGTTTATTAACAATTTCACTTTTTTGCAGCAGTGATTGCTCACCTGAGCTCATTCAGCCGCCTGCGACTGTTAGGTCTCCTTCAGTTTGCTCCACGTCTACCCTGTAGATCCGAATTTGTTTTACTCTAGCTTTAAGGACAAATTCGGTTCTAGAGAGGTTTGTGTGGTTCAATGTTCATCGATAGCCGAATACGGAAGTGAAATCAAAAATAAGTGAAAAAGTGAATTATGTATATTAGAGCTCATTCGCTTGCTTGACTTGAATTTGAGTTTGTGTATAAGATAAGATTTCGCTGTCCTAGTAAAGTACTCAAAGATGAATTTCTGCATAGTTTCAACTTGCAGCTACTCTTCTTTTTTAAATTAAGGAAATTAAAACTTGTATGAAATGTTAACAGAGTGGAACCTATTTAGGGATGACTCACTGTACAAAAATCTAATTACTGTTGCCAAGTAATACGTTTCCACTGCTTACCATAAAAGCCATGATAATGAATTGCTGTCTTGACACAATTTTCTTTGGCTTACATTTATAGATAAGAGCACTGGGCCTTAAAGTTTCACTTTTCAATGCCAATGATTCAAAGGCAAAAGATTGTTAAGCATTATTAGTTATTTTTAATAATCTAAGAATTTTGATAGCTTAAAATTGTAAAAAACGAGAAAAACAAATTTCTTACTTCCATTCTTTAGTAAGTAGGAAGGCGTGTTTATTAAGCTAAATATAAGATAAAATTGTAAAGTGTGCTCTATGATTAATTTTTAGTTCAGTGTAGCTGTAAGTATCTTCTGAATTAAGGAACCTAGTCTGTCTCAAGAATGCGTACACTGTCTTCTTGTTTGTTTTTACTTTAAAGTAAAGAGCTTGTAACATCAGAAAAATGTAATAAAATGTTTTACCTTTTTAAACCCCTATGCCCAATGTATGTTTTATCGATTTCTAATGAAAAGTTTATAGTTTGTTATTCAGATACTCGCATAATATTCCTATAAACAGCGCTGCAAAGCCAGCAATTCCCTCCAAGAATTTCCACATCCATCAATTGAAATTTCTTGCCACCGGACATGGAACACTTCGTTGCTATTGCTGAATTCTTTCGCTTTCATTTATATTCCTGCCGACTTCCATTTACTCGATGTGTTGCATGAAATTTACATTCTGACAATTTTGCATACAAATTGCCATTACAATTTCGCAAGGGGGTGAGGGGCTGTTCCTTCAAACTCGAGGGTATGTGTGTGTGTGTGGAGTATCTGTGTGTGCGCTCTAACAAGACATTTGGGTCAAGTCGATTGTGTGGCGTCGATTTCTGGTCGTGTTCGTGGCGGAAGGGATTGTCAAAGTCTGCAGTTTGGCCAAAATGTCCGTGCACTTTGGCCAATTTGCATAGGACGCCACTTGAGTCACATCCTTAGCCCATTATGTCCGGATAGCTTTTCGCCACCCACTGGCAGAAATTCCGTCCGGGTAAGCTGGCCCATAGCAGTCATCAGGAAACCTCCGAAATATTCCACAAATAACCAGTAATAGTAATGACAATATTTCGTTCAGAAAAGCATTATTGAAGCTCATTTAGATATTGAATTCGACATTTATCAATTGTAATTCTTAATAATATTCCGATAGGGTTTTTGTATCTTATTACTGATAAGCCTAAGCTGATTGAGTTCCTAATTACATATAATTTGTAATTAGGGAAAAGCAGGTCATTTCCTAATTTTTATCTTTTATCTTACAAGCTTAATACAACTTCCGGAAGGTGCTGAGCTTAGAAGTTGGTCTCGAAAATGAAACATTTTAACACAAGATTTTAGTAAATGCCATCTGTTTTCGTTTCGTTTTAATGACTGAACAGAGCAGCGAAATGATAACGATAACAAGTTAAAAAATAAACTATTGGAGTTTTACAAGCAATTATATCTACTTGATTACCTATTTTGAAAATTAACAATTTGAAACAATCAGAAAGTCTTAATCATAGTCTAATTTAAAAATTTAAATATTACCACTGGATGTAGATGTATATTCTGATACGAAAAGAAATCACTAGAATAATAATATTCTTAATTTTTTCTGCACTTATATGTATATACATATTTAGGTAATAGGTAAGGTATAGGTAATAGGTTATATATATATAGGTTATAGGTAACCGACCACTAAAAAGTAATTTTTAATAATTGTTGGAAGTTGGGAATGACCCTCCTAAGTGATATTTAGAAACAAGTTAAGATTATCAACTCTGTATCTGGTCTATAAGCATAACTATATGAATACTTTTTCGCAATATTATCGATATTTAAATGCTGTAGATCAACCATAAAATATAGAAGAGAAATGTACAATTTGACCAATCTGAATAATCAAAAATGCATTCCGACCACCACTTGTTTTATTTATCGAAAACCACTTTGCGACTGCGCAGAACGGGAGTTGTCAACTTCAAGTACCACACCGGGTAATAATAATGCAGCGCCAACTCAGAAAGACTTCACACGACATTTCGACTAATTGGTTTGTGAAAATTTTTATTACACACAGCAAATCTGTCCTTTTCAGCAGCAACATTAGCAGAGATCCACGTCAGCCGGAAGAAATTGTCAAAGGCAGCCATCGAGGGATTAATCCATGACAACGCTAATCCGATAAGAATATATCAAAGGGTATACATTTAGAAAGTTGTCCTAAAAATTATTAATAATTAATAGAGATATATAAATACCCTAAAACAAATGGTCTAAAAATGGATTTTATTGGCTTGCTGATAAATTAATTCCTTTAACAACAGTCATTTAATTCAACTTTTGATTTTGAACTAACCAATATCTTTCGTTAGGAATCGAACATTTATCGTTCAACTTTTTGGTATCGATAGGAAGAAAATTTAAGTGCGATAACTGAAGCTATCGTGCGGCTAACAGGAAACATTTAATGCTAATATGTTTGGCCTTCGTGAAAGCCTCTGAAAAGAAAGATTCGCTCAAATTTAATCTTCAGATCTATGAACAATAATATGATATTGCAATGGTAATACCTGAAATTGAATTTGGATAATTGAAAGGTGATTACTATTATTATAGCTTAAGGAAAACAATTTCAATTTCTCTGATAATGAAGATTTTGTAGTGAGCAGCTTTACAGATATTGATATACAATTTTGAATCAACAATTTAGTGCTGTTTTATTTTGCACGTTTTAAAACTAATAACGTTTTCGAAGTGGCCGTTGCTCCAATGCTTGCTCTCTTTCTGTCCAAGCTACACTGCTATTAATTTGCAGTTAAGAACAAAAATTAAATTCCTCTCTTAGCAAAGACCAGCACCATTCAATTTTACTCTCCTCCACTGCTTGAAACCAGGCAGTGCATATCCGCTTATACATTTGACAAATACATTTGGATCGAGGTAAATTATACATTATTTATTCTACATAAAATTGGTTTGGATATCGGCTAGTGACAATGAGTAAATATTTTATTTGCTTTTATATTTACACATTTATTTTATTTGAATTTGTTATTTGTTTTATAATAATAGTTTAATATTTTAAAAATAATAAATGTTTATTTTAGCATATTTAAGTATACTACTTACAGGTCTCTGATTTCAAAGAAATCGATGATAAATTTCTTTCTTGATTTATTCATTGAAAATAAGTTGTTTATTAAACAAAATAAATATAATAATTATTAATAGGTTAGTTGGATAAAAAATCGCATTTAACTTACTCTCAAAAAACAAATATATAAATTTCCTAAATTAAGAACTAGAAGAGACAAATATTATACATATTCGAAAAATTTTAGGATTCGGAAATTAAAAACCTTTTTCTAAGGGATTCACAACTTCTTATTGGATTCTCTCTTTATACGATATTACTTTTATATTTCTTTTGTCAAGATAACCAAATGTACAAAAATAATAGTTGATATTTTATTTATTTGGAAATGATAAAGAATTCTTTTCAACTCACAATTTAATATTATTTCTTGAGGTTTTTTAAGTTCGTACGAAGACTCTTTAAATTGACCAACAAAAGAATCGAAATCAAAAGACAAACCTACACATAGCAAAAACTTTCCCATGAACGAATGTTGCAAGTTTCTGGGTGTATATATTTTTTGGCGAAGTCTGGGGCAGAAGCACGTCAACGAAATAATCAACATAAGGACATAAAAAAGGCAAAGGACTAAGCGAGCGGCAGAAATGACATTGACGGCTATGTGAACGGAATAAAATTTCATCAAAAATGCCACTGTCACAGACACACTTACTCCTCGGCGAGGGTAAGAATTGCAAATGGTTGGAATTGCTACTTTCATCTGGGTCTTTTTTGGATTCTGTTCATGGGGAACTTTCACTCTGTCGACGGGGTGGTGAAGAGCCAGAGAGTGAGGGTGGCTCAACAGGGATGAGGGTGAGAGCACACATCATATATGAGGATTTGCG
Organism: Drosophila eugracilis; assembly: GCF_018153835.1. Classification (NCBI taxonomy): domain Eukaryota; kingdom Metazoa; phylum Arthropoda; class Insecta; order Diptera; family Drosophilidae; genus Drosophila; species Drosophila eugracilis. The sequence goes on from NW_024572246.1 coordinate 18,354, forward strand.
GACCCTTCAGGTCTTCTCCAGCTGCCATTGCCTTGTCAAGGGGCTGTCAGTAGCAAAAACAAAGCCTTCAGAAGGCAGCCATGATGGGTACACTGCAAGAAATGGCACAAAAACAAGGATAGTTTTGGAAAAATAACAACTTTTCACTACAACTAAACTAAATCTTACTAACACTTTTTAAATATAAAAGAAAAATCATGTTCACTACATTTTTTCATAACAGCTGGAAGATATTCGTATAGGCATCTTTAACATACAAAATAAAAAATTAGAATAACAGTAAAGACCTTAGGTACAGAAGTAAGGATTCCCCACAGGTTGCTAATACACCTCCTCTTAGATATATTTCAAAATTGAAAACTTGTGAATTCAACATTCCTCAGTGTATCCATAGAGAATTGAGGAGCTACAACGATGAGGTAAAGTTTTTTACACCCCTAGTTTAAAAAAGTGTTGACGGCTGTTCCGCTGGCTAAATCTTGTAAACTTGTAAGAAAAACAAGAGGAAACGCTATAGTCGAGTGCCGCGACTATAAGATACCCGTTACTGTTTTACACAATTTTAAAATATAAATTTTGCTAGTGGAAATAGGCGCCACCTATTGTCAGAGGAAGTATGTTGAGTATGCTTATAGTGACGTCACTGCCCATGTGAGGCCTTATAACCTTAATTTCTTTATAAATAGCGAAATAATGTTCCGATTTTAAAAATCTTTGGTAAATCGATAGATATTAATAGAAATAAGTTATACAAGGTCAAACGAAGGCATTCATAATAATGTTATAGACGCCACAGTTTTCCGCGGTTTGTGGGCGTTAGAGTGGGCGTGGCCGGATGCAACTTCGTAGCAAGTTGCAGAGGTATCTCTTGAATACGTGTTCCTAAACAAAATTTTGTAGCTCTTATAGCTTTCGAGATTTTTGCATTTTTGGTTTTTCGGGTTTTGTGGGCGTTAGAGTGGGCGTGGCTTCATCGGAATAAAACAATTTGCATTGGGAGTATTATAAAAACCTACATGCTTGATCCGAACTTTCTATATCTTATAGTTACCGAGATATCAACTTTTCTAAAATATCCGTAAACCGTCTTTTGAGCCTTGTGGGCGTATGGGTGGGTGTGGCCGGATAGTAGAACCACTATAAGATGCGCTAGTATCTAAAGATTATATTTTCTGAATTTCAACTTTCTAGCTCCAATGGTTCCTGAGATTTCAGCAATTTTAGTTTTTTGCGATTTGTGGGCGTTAGAGTGGGCGTGGCAGGATGCTGTAATAAACTTGCGCTGTCCCGGGACCTCAAGAATCTTCATGCCTAATCTCAGCTTTGTATCTGCTATAGTTCCTGAGATCTCAGCGTTCATACGGACGGACGGACGGACGGACGGACGGACGGACGGACGGACGGACGGACGGACGGACGGACGGACGGACGGACGGACGGACGGACGGACGGACGGACGGACGGACGGACGGACAGACGGACATGGCTCAATCGACTTCGCTATTGATCCTGATCAAGAATATATATACTTTATAGGGTCGCAAACGCTTCCTTCTATCTGTTACATACTTTTCAACGAATCTAGTATACCCTTTTACTCTACGAGTAACGGGTATAAAAATTTAAAAAGTGTCCACCGATTCGTGTATCTTTCTTTCAACGCGAATAAAAATTTCTAAAACTGAACGAAAAGAAGGAAGAGACTAAAATGAAACAAAAAGCAAAACCACGCTGCTGCATTGTGCAGTTTGATTAATGATCGAATGTCAATTACCGCAGATACTTTTGCCGTTCGGCATTCAAAGAGAACTCGCAGAAACAAATGGAATGAGTTTCGGGATGAGGGCATATTATATTTAGCAATTGTTTATGCGTAAAAAATGTGAAAAGTGAGATTAAAAAACAATAGACAAAAATAGATTTGGGATATATTTTAATTATGTTTGTTTTTATACCCGTTACTCGTAGAGTAAAAGGGTATACTAGATTCGTTGAAAAGTATGTAACAGATAGAAGGAAGCGTTTGCGACCCTATAAAGTATATATATTCTTGATCAGGATCAATAGCGAAGTCGATTGAGCCATGTCCGTCTGTCCGTCCGTCCGTCCGTCCGTCCGTCCGTCCGTCCGTCCGTCCGTCCGTATGAACGCTGAGATCTCAGGAACTATAGCAGATACAAAGCTGAGATTAGGCATGAAGATTCTTGAGGTCCCGGGACAGCGCAAGTTTATTACAGCATCCTGCCACGCCCACTCTAACGCCCACAAATCGCAAAAAACTAAAATTGCTGAAATCTCAGGAACCATTGGAGCTAGAAAGTTGAAATTCAGAAAATATAATCTTTAGATACTAGCGCATCTTATAGTGGTTCTACTATCCGGCCACACCCACCCATACGCCCACAAGGCTCAAAAGACGGTTTACGGATATTTTAGAAAAGTTGATATCTCGGTAACTATAAGATATAGAAAGTTCGGATCAAGCATGTAGGTTTTTATAATACTCCCAATGCAAATTGTTTTATTCCGATGAAGCCACGCCCACTCTAACGCCCACAAAACCCGAAAACCAAAAATGCAAAAATCTCGAAAGCTATAAGAGCTACAAAATTTTGTTTAGGAACACGTATTCAAGAGATACCTCTGCAACTTGCTACGAAGTTGCATCCGGCCACGCCCACTCTAACGCCCACAAACCGCGGAAAACTGTGGCGTCTATAACATTATTATGAATGCCTTCGTTTGACCTTGTATAACTTATTTCTATTAATATCTATCGATTTACCAAAGATTTTTAAAATCGGAACATTATTTCGCTATTTATAAAGAAATTAAGGTTATAAGGCCTCACATGGGCAGTGACGTCACTATAAGCATACTCAACATACTTCCTCTGACAATAGGTGGCGCCTATTTCCACTAGCAAAATTTATATTTTAAAATTGTGTAAAACAGTAACGGGTATCTTATAGTCGCGGCACTCGACTATAGCGTTTCCTCTTGTTTGTAATGGAACTAGTTGAGTTTAACCCATTAAAAGATATACTTTAATAATAATAATTTAATTTCTGGCTATGATTAAACCCATTTTGATTAAACATGAATTTAGCAAGTATATGAAATGAAATAAATGGGCAACAAATCTCCATAAAATAGTCGAACAAAATCTTTTTTTTTTCCAATATTTTGAGTTTGCTCAATTCCCTTAACTTTTGACTTCTCCCAGCGGTAGTCAAAGCATTCCTTGCTCCAGGCTAATCCAGTCTCATCCTCTTTCATCCCGGATTATCCCAACAGAAGTCAAGGGACACGGCCCGGCCCACTGTCTCAACCCTTTGATCAGAGCCACATTTTTCGTGAGATCCTGGCAGGCAGCAAAGGACGAAACAATGCCGAACAATTAACTGTGTCTACTGTTGCTAATTTCGTTGGATGGCCAAACCTTTTTTGCATACGGACACAGCGGCACGCCCACCGAAAACGCCCACGCGCCGTCGGGCGGCACAAGTGAAGGGATTAGAACGGTAAAGGATTCGCAGCCATCGTGCTGGGCAATGGGCAGTAGGATATGGGATATAGGCTTCCTGCTTGACTTCTGCCCGTTCGTCCGTTAGATGAATGCCGCAGGACATCTTCGGCTACCGTTTTTGCTCATGGGCCTAGTCCTGACTCTTCCAAGAAATGTCAGCTAATTGTTTTCACCTTGCCAATTAGTAGGCCATTTAATGGCAAAACAACCCGAAGCCAAAACAAACAAGAAGGCATCAAAAAAGCTGAAGAGGCATCAATTCTCATTAAGTTTGAATTGGAAACAAATTCCGGGGACAAAGGGAGCGGGCCGCTTAAATAAATCAATGTGCAGCCAAGGCCAGAGCCACAATTATGTGCAACAATGCACCTCAAGTGTGGCCCTCGGCAGGAATCAATCAAGTCTCATCACTCAAGTCGCAACTCCAGGCCTCTCCTTCCCCGTGTGTTCCCTCTCCTTTTCGATTTAATTAATGCTTGGCAATTTATTAAATTGGCAGCTCAGCCTCCTGCCACGTACAGCTGCGGTCATGACAATAGTTCTTAAGATAAATAATAAGAATAGTTTCATGATTCTCCATTACCTATTTTATCAATCATAAATCTTCAAACATCAAAGTAAATCATAATTTAAAAGTAAATAATATATTTAAAAAAATATATCGGGACTATTATCTCAACCCAAGCTGTGCCTCCACTTCGCCACTCCAAGGATGCCTGCGGTTGGTCCACCTTTCCACTCCCCTCCACTTGCGTGCTGGCTGCCTGCAACCGATCCAGCCTAATTTGTAACCATTAACCCATGTATTATGTTGGGCATGCGAGTGGCCAGGCGATGGATTGGCTCTTTGAAGACGGACTGGGATATAAATGGCCTCTCGAATGGCTGCGCTGAGTTTTGTCTATTAAAAATCATTTAGAACAAATGGTTGCCGGACTTGTGATCTCCTCCAGAGTTCTTACCAGAAGGTGTGAGGTCGTTTTGTGGGGGTTAATGGATTAACCAAATTTCATAGAATCATATTAATCACGTTAGGTTTGATATGGCAATAGAGGGCATTGTGGTTTTTAAAGGGAAACCTTAACTTTAAGCTTTTTTCAGTATATGTTTTGTCTGCTTAATGTCAGAATCTTTGAATATTTAATTTAATTTGAAGTAAGTTCCTTCCAAAACTTGTAGTAGTAAGCCAACTATTAAGAAATTGGCTTACGCTAACAGGAAACTATTGAATTTGAAAATATAAAACTCTAGATTCTGAATAAGTCAAACATTTTTTCTGATCAAACCTTATCCTATATGAAATGTTGTTAATATAGTGGAAAACCCAACAGTTTTACTACAACTCCTTGACATTCTTCTTTCTGTTCTAAGACACGTGATATCTTTTTCGATCTTATCTTAGGATTTGCCAAATTCCCTACAAAAAGTGACGAACCTATGAAGAATTTCTACTTTAAAAGCCAGTTTAAGAACAGAATTCAGCAACCTGACCAGTTTCTAAAAATCCAATTCGCATATAAACAAACCCTGGTGGGTCCTTCGGTAGGGACAAGTGACAAGTGAAGCTACCGTTGGTCATAATTACGATTTCCCTTTTCAGCCCTTCTACCCCCTCTATGAAGGCCCTGAAGTCGCTGTCAAAGTGTTAAATTATTTCCCTAACACGTGCTCATGCTCTCGTAATCACTTTGAGCTGCTAATTTCGACTTCGTTTGCGTCCTCGATGTCAGTTCTCTCAGGTTTTCAGCCAGCTCCTTGGACGAGTTCTCGGGTCGTTCCGGTCTATAAGTAGGTCTTAATCCTTTTATCGCTGGGGAAGAGTGCGCGCAATTTCCAGTTTCGGGCCGGGGCCCGTGGTCCCAAGGAGCACTGCTGATCATTTCGCAATGATAAATTAAGCGCTAAGAGTGTTTCCATGTACCCGACCGACAATCCACTGTCAGGGATCGGGGGTAGATTGATTATGTCCCCATGTCGGTGGACACTCTCCCGATGACTCGGGCCTGGGTCATTGTCAACGGAGGCCACGCCTGACTAACCAGCCACAATTCGCAATAGGTCCGCCTCGAACACTTCGGGGGAAGTGAGCTAAGACCAGTTTATCGCACACACTCCATCTGCGGAGGATCCACTCTCGGAGATGATTTCTTGTCGAACATATTTCCAGAAGCCAACAGGTGCCAATGGGCTGTGATCAATCATTGGCGAATCGATTTTTAATTAAGAACTCTTGTTAGCATTTGGCGACCCCAGCTCCGCTCCTTTTGGCCAACTTGATTGCCCAACAAAGGCCTGTTGAATTCTTTAGCCCGAAAGACGTCCCCCCAACAAAAGGAGCTTGGCTCTGAATTTGGCTACCCAGCAGCGTTTGGGCCATGATGTTTAAATTTGTCCTAATTAGTTGACAATGAGCGATGATGAATCAGCGGATTATGGTCGAGTGTGCAAGTTTGCCTGTATTCTAAGGGGAATCGCGTAGGCGGGTTGAGCAACCTATCTTCGGGGCTATCAATCAAAGGAGTTGGTTAACCCATTCAGAAATCTCAATCTGGCGAAGATTTCTTTAAGATTTGGTTTGTTTTGGTTAGATGGAGATGCGAGTATAGCTTCTTAATAGGTATTTCCATTTAGTTAGAGTTAGCATAACTTAAAAGCAAATAGTGAATATCTTTGTAGGGATAAGACAGATCTCAGCTGAGATGGGCTTGAATTGAAACCCTTTTCGATCCCAAGACAAGTCCCTTCTTGACAGGCTACCTCAACAGCACCCCGAAAACCCACTTATTAATCAATAAATTGAATCAAATAAGTTCTTTACTTTCTTTTCCATATACAATATACTCTCTTTATTTCGATATACTTTTCGCTTTTCGGTTTTATTTGTATCCATAAAATATAAGTACGAACTTACAAACATCTAGAGACGCACAACAGATGCCAACTACATTCGTAATGGTATTTATTTATAATTGTTTATAATTATAATTATTATAATCATACAAATAGGCAATTCTAGAGCTAAGTGCGATGCCACTTAATAGCTATGACGAATCGTTCTAGGCTTTATACAAACTCTTAAACCTGGATCCTAAGGTGCTTAAGTAGAACTCATATACAACATTTTGTGTGGTGGGAGATGGGAATTACAAGTTTATAAGGAGAGGGTTGGGGGTTGTCTACCTAATGGTCGGTCCTTAACTAACTACGTTCACTGTATACTCCGATTTGTCTCTAACCTTGCCGCCAGAGCAAGGCCATTGATTCGAAATGGAAAACAAAATACTACAAAGAATGATAGGGATAGCTAATTTACAATGCCGAAGTCATCTTGAGGATCACCCTGCCGCTCCTACAGGGCCGTCAGATCGTAATCCTGTTTGATGTGTAGCTGCAGATTGGTCATGAGATCGGATTGCTGCTGCTGCTGCTGCTGATGGTGGCCATGCAGGTTCGTGTGACCCATTTGATTGTTATTGTTGTTGAGGTTGCTGTTGCTGTTGTTGTTGTTATTGTTATTGCCGCTGCCATTGTTGTTGTTGTTGCTGCTGCTGAGGAGGTGCTGCTGAGATCCCGCATACGAATTGGCCGTCTCAGGTGCCGCCGGTATGTAGGGAGGATTGCCCAGGGACGAGCTGACGTCACCAATGCTCTCTAAGCTATCAGAGCGAAGGCACTGAAAGGAGGTAAGGAAAAGGAAAAGATGGGCAAAAGGTGATAATTTGTTAAGTGAAAACCTAAGTGGTTAATATTACAAGACTCACTAAGTTCATTCTTGCACTTGTTTAACTTATATTTGAATATATTCTGACAGTATCTCTTTGTGAAGTAAAAACCATTTTGAATTTTTAGTGAATTTTGTCATGAGTAAAAATATAAGTACAGTGGAAATATTATCTGTTCTTCAAGCCATATATATCTGTCTATATTAATAGCTTTAACTCTTTAACTTTTTAAGTTTAAAGGGATATGCCGTCGAAATATGGAAAACTATCTATTAAAATCCAACCAAATTTGATTAAAAATCAGCCATAGAAGGACTGTTACTTAGTATATATCTCATCTTAAAAACTTTCAATGAAAAGCTTGTTTACGCACTCTTTCTGATCTCAACTGCTTAAAATCTTTTCTTAGTTTTAACAAGAAATAGTTCTTAATTTACAAAGTAGCACTAAAGGCGTTTTAATCTTAAGTTTCAAACTAATAAATAGTTAAGTAACTCAATTGTAATGAGTAAGCGTGCTGCGTTCGTTTACTAAACTAAGTAAATTGCATTAATAATAGCACATTAATTTGTAATAAATGAGCACGCAAGGCGTCCAATTCTGCGGAGGAGATGGCCCTAAGTGCCTGTTCCTGTTGACTTTCAACACGCTCCACTCACCTCATTCATCACCGGAGTCTGCTGCGCCTGCTGCTGCGACTGCTGTTGCTGTTGCGACTGCTGCTGCTTCTTGGAGGCAGCCCGCTTGGAGGGCTTCTTGGCTACCGGTGTTGGGTTGCCGTTGGCGTCCACCGTCTTCTTGCGCACGTTCTTGGTGTTGGGCAGCTTGTTGTCCTTCTTCCACTTCATGCGCCTGTTCTGGAACCAGATCTTGATCTGCCGCTCCGACAGGACCAGCGTATGGGCGATCTCGATGCGCCGGCGACGCGTCAGGTAGCGGTTGTAGTGGAACTCCTTCTCCAGCTCCAAGATCTGGTGGCGTGTGTAGGCGGTGCGTTGGCGTTTCGGCTCCATGCCCGGCTGATAGGATCCGTTGGCTGCACAGGAAAAAGATGGAAGTGGATTTGGGTTAGTAAAAAGTTTAAATTTGAGTTTTTATAAAAAAATATCACATAAAGTAGAGCATTTTTATTCAAAATGGAAGGTGTTAGTGAGACTTCAACTTAAGTAACTTTTAGTAATGAAGACTTCTCTCAATAGCTCCCAGAGAGCTTCCTGTTCTGCCCGTGTAAGTCTGACAGAAAGAACGGAGGATTTTCATAATTAATGATCAGAGAGTATAAACAATATTAAGATAGATGGGGTGGAGGTGGGACTCCGCAATTAATACACTTCAAATTGCGTTTCATAACAGGCCAAAGTTCTCAATAAATCTCCCAGATAAGTTGACAACCCTTAAAGAGCCCCCGCCAAAGTTTTTCTCGCTTTCACCTTGGAACTGGACAGGCCCGAAGGGGATGGGGGTGGTGCCTCGGAAGGAGGAAGGGTCAGAGGGTTAGCCCGCGGGCACATGAAAGAGCCATGTCAGTTGGGCCCGGGATAATTAATCAAAATCAAATGGCGCGCAACTGCCAGGATGTCAGGCTTGTCCTTGGGCCTCCCGAAATATTACGCGGCCGCAGTTAGTTTTTCCGTTTGGAAAATTAAACACATCTGAGGGTTGCATCCTTCCGTTTTCCCTTTCAATTTCCCCTTGCCCTTGCCCTTGCCCTTTGCCACACCGTCTTACTCCGTTTTCTTTCCATTTTTATCGCCGCCAGATAAATGCCTCGCACCTGCCGCCCCGTCGGAGCGGAGATGGACATCAAATTTTCTACACGCTCCATCAATTTCAATTTGGTCCATCTCCGCTGATGTTTCCATCAGAGCTACAGGCCCTCGCACTTCCCGTCCGGGAGTTGTGCATTTATAAAAATTTCATTGCTCTGTGACAGACAGCTTTCGATTTGATAGAAATATTTCAATCCCAGCTCGGCGGCCCGAAACTTAGATTAATGATATATGTCCAGCCAACCGTTGACAGGCCCCCAAAACAGAGGAGGAGGAGTGGGGCCTGGACTGGGTGGTCCATCTGAAAAAATGGACTAACATGGGTCAGGTCACTGCAGAGGTTCAGCAGGGAATGGAACAGATGCGCTCGAGAGCTGCTGACAAGTTTCTGTTTTTATTTTCTTGTTGGCAGGGTTGGCAGGTCAAGCATTGTTAAAAGTTTTTTGGGTTCTGACTGAAATGAGTCTAAGAGTTTCAGGAAAAGCTCTCAGATAGTCATCGCCTTTTTGCTGTACTAAATATAGACTTCCTAGCTAGGAGAAGTATTCCAATGAGAGATGTTTGCCAAGGGCTAGCAGAGAAACGGAAAATGTTTTCCACTAAGATCATAACTTCGTTTGGTTAATGTTCTATGTGTAAAAATTTCTCAGTTATTTTCACAATTAAAAGTACCAACGTTCGTGAAGTAGATTCTAAAACTTGAATTTTTTATAATTACTAAAACTTATTAGTGGGTCAGGATGTAATTTAACTTTTATAGTCACATTTTATGCTTGTATTTAGCTCTAGAATTGTAAGGTCTGAACATAAGTTTAATATGCCAAGACTACTTGTGGCTGTCTATCAAAGAACACAGCTGTGAAAACTAGAGTGATTTCTAACATGTTACCTTTTATGGCATATAGTACGTAGGTGTCTCATATTTGTGTAAGCATGTGTGTTTATTTAGTGTAAGAGTAAGTAGCTTATGTTATGATAATTAACATATTTTATAGCCTTCAAGGCGACTCTCTCCTTAGTTTACTACAAATTGAGTTACCTAGAAAGTACACCTAAAAACGATATCCATCAAAATATTTCCCAAAACCTGCACCTCCAACACTTAATATTTAATCAACAAGATTTGGCTTAGGACCAACATGTAACACTAATCCATCAATTATTGAATCGACTTGCAAGGGAAACCCCAAACATGGATTGAAAATTAAAAGAGAGGCACCATGGCCGAAGCGGGGCAACTGCAATATCAATTACAAAGACCCAAAGGAGCAGGGAAACCAGGCAGACAGGGAAATGAAACAACACCGATCCCAATGTCAGCTGCTGCGTCAGCAGAGGAGTCCGCGCCGGCTTTGGCGTTGGCGTTGGCGGCATGCTGGGTTAATTCGTTTTTAATAAGTGCGTATCATTTCATTTCAACATTTCAACGAAACTGCCAGGCCGCGGATGGCGAAGCGGAAGAACTTCGGTTCGGGCCAGGCCAGGGCAAAGGAAATCGCAGTGTCATGGCTTAAGACGAAAAACGAAAACGAAAACGAAAAAGAGTGCCAATTGCATTTAAGAGCGGCAAGAATGGCAGCCAATTTATGAAAATGCCAAATCATACAAGGCCAAGGAAATCAAGATTGCACAAGCCCCGAGGGGAGAGGTTTCTTGTGCGGAGGGGACTTTAGGTGGAAAAGTGCTAAAGAGCTGTGGACAGAAGGGAGAGAAGGGAGAAAGCCATGCGGCGTGCATTAAATTTGGCGCCCCACGCCGGTCCTGGTGCGTAGGCAGCAGCTGTCCCTTTCGGTCCCACAGGCTGTCGGCATGTTTGTCCCATCCAAAAATTTCATATGATTTATCGTGCGTTTGTGACTCTACATTTTCATCCAGCCAGCCAGCCAGCCAGCCAGAGAGCGAATGAAAACTATGTCAGGCATTATTTCATAATCAGCCGTTGTCTGGCGGCCTCATTTGTGGGCTTAAGCCAACCCGATTTTGAGGTGCGGTGGCCACCAGACAACTTCCGGGCTTCGATTCTTTTAATCCATTCATTTTGCATTCGATATGAGAGAAGATGCCCGAATATAAATGATTAATCGCCAGCGAGTGTGTAAATATCTGTGGTTAATCCCAAAAAAAAGAAATTCGACTCGTGCCAACCCGAAAACAGGCAACAAAAATCGTAAGGAAAAATAGAAAGAAATCAACCGAAAATATTTAACGGCTGTCATAATTCATTTATGCGAACATTCATCAAAACATTTATAGACGAAAACCTGTTCACCTATTAGAGGAAATCGCATTTCGAATGCAGCTAACAAATGGCAAGAAATTTATTTTCGGTCTGCACTAATGAATGCCCGAACGGAGATTGCGCATACGCCGCGTTATCCAGCTGGGTTCTAAGTTTAAAACTTTACTCGCAGCTCGCTGTTTCTGTTTTTTGTATATTAAAGTGTGTGAGCTCATGGCAACAACAACAACAACAACAACAACAGCGAGCAGCAGAAGAAAAAAGGCAAGTCAACATTTCAACAACAGCGGGAGCTGCATCAGCAGCTTGTCAAGTGACTTGCAATTTGTGGCAGGCAAATAATAAAAATAAACATGAGCTCATGCTACTTACACATGTACGGGCAGAACACCCAAACCCTCGTCTATATACCATATATCCCTCTATATATATATGCTTACATATATGTATAATCGTGTAGCCAAAGTAAAGTACCCGCAGCACTTGAACTGGTTGCCGCGCTGTGGGAGAATCGTTCTCCAACTCGAATTTTGTTAATTTAAGCGCAAATACTTTGGCCGCTTTTCAATGGCTTTAAGCCAAGTGCACAGCTAAACGGAAAAATATGTTAATTTAAGTAGAGTTTTAAAGTTGCAAAGACAGACTGTTACGTATGAACTAAGCGAAACTAATCACAGAATGAGAACTGAAGTTTCCCTGGGCTTTTGCCAAAAGTTCTAGAGCGTTTAAAATTAATTTAGAATGGTGACTTTGGGAACCAAAAACTTCTTAAAAAGTGTGTTTATTATGTTCTTTGATAAAGAAAGCGGGACAGTCGCTTTTCTGCTTAATCTTTGATCAAAGGTTTTCAATTACTCAAGCTTCTTCTGGACTTCTTTAAAATGGAAATCGTGTAGCATAAGCAAATAATTATAAGCTAGTAGAGATCAACATTCTCGAAAAGAGAAACTAAACAACATTCCTCTGAAAACACTTTCTATTTCTTCTACGAAACCATCTCAAAAGCGTATTGAATACTTCTAAGGTTTCTAAGTCGTTTTCCCATTCCAATGAGTATTCGCTTCACTTTCGATTCTGGCACCGAAAAACCAGACAATTGAATGACCATCAACAATGTTATTCAACTAAGCCGAAAAGTCCAGCACTTGCCCCAAGACGGAATCGTTTTGTTGGGCTAACGAAATGGAAATAGAATGGATCCGTAAAATCAAGCGAAACCGAAACCGAAACTGATGCCAACTTCTAGCAACAAAGTGCGGAGTCCAGAAGAAAGACAAGACCAGCTAAGAAGCTCACGACTCCAACTCGAAGCCCGCTGAACAATGGAGAACGCGTAAGTCGACCTTGGGGAGTCGTTGCTTTCGAGACGAGAACCCACAGAAACCCCACCAAGTTTGTTCAGATATATACTATATATATATATATATATAGCTTCTTCGACAATGGGCAGAGTGTGGCAGCAGCAATAAAAGCTCCGCTAATTAAAGCCAATTTCAATAATTTGCACAGCTCCAGAGAACTTTATTGGCGTAAATTGCCGAACCAAAACAGAGACAGCAATAAAGCGAGTGAAAGAGGCAGGGAGAGAGAGAGAGAGAGAGAAAGAGAGAGCGGGATCGCTAATTATGCTTTGTGAAGAATCCAGCTGAGGCTCAGCTGTTCGTGCCCCATCTGTCATAAAGGCGAACTTCTTAATTTTTACTGCGTCATTTTCATCATTGTCATGCCCTGGGCCGCCGGTGATTACTCCCCTGATTCCTCGCCCCATACCACCCCCTTGCCCTATCTTTTTGCACTTCTGCAAAAGGCGCAATTCCAACTCTGCCTTTACAGCATCTGCGTCTGGGCCTCATGTATCTGTATCTGTATCTGTATCTGAACTTGTATCTGTATCTGCGGCTTGCACTTTTTTTTTGCCCGCCTCGGAGGCTTTTCCGCAAGTCATCGGGTAACTGTGACTCTCAGCCAAACTCAGCCTTATGGTGGAAACTTAATCGTGGACTTGCCATTGAAATTCAGTTACAAGGCTGTGCACGTTCCACTGTTCATTGAAAGCGGCTATTCCGAATCTACAGCTAAGTCTACGAGTCTCCCCTGTATAAACACGAATCTTGTACGGCTTTTTAGCCGCCTCATCTTGGGCCGCGTCGTGCATGAAATCAATATTGTTCAGTCAACTCTTCTCACAGAATCTATTTCGTTCAGTTTTGGCATTAGCATTCTGGCTAACTAAGCTGCTTATGCTTATCTTGTGTTAAACTTATTTAACATTCGCATTTTAAAGATATTCTAACCTGGATATCCCCAAAAATAATACTAATTTAAAAGGCTTCTTTTAACATTACAGGGGTAGATCTTTTGGTTATTTGCTAAAATCACCTTTTAAATGTAATCGAGAGAAACCGCCATCGATTATGAACTTTAAATACTTATAATAGTTACTAACCAATGTATGATCTTTGTCATAAGAATATTATGACTAGGATTGTAATAGCAAAAATGATTTTAAATGGAATATATTAATATAGATACATTCAAATTGTAATAGACATATTACTGATACTTCTCGATTTTACACTTCTCTGTTAGACAATCTCAGATTCTGAATTTAGATTTATAAAAATTTCCCCTAAAGAGCATTGACTACAAAAACTGTTGCTTAGAAATGAAGGCCAATGTTTTGAGTTTTCGCACCTTTTTAATAATCCAAAAAAGAATCAATTTTCAACCAATTATTAAATATAATAATTATTAAAATATAATAATAATATTTACAAAAAAAAGAAGTGAATTTTAAAATCAAAACTGTTAATCTCCGCTCACTACTTATTAAGTTCCATCCCAAACTTATTAGCCCGAACATTAAACGAATCCCCCGATTCCATTAACTTTTCATTGGCTTTCAACACTTTTAATGGCAACTATTAAATAATCCACAAATTGCTCTCCAAATTCGTTTCACACCTAGCTCTGGCTCATTTCAGCCACCAGAGGCCCAAGTTTTGAGCAAGTTTCAGGCCCGCCGTAGGGCAAAACATGAAATAAATTGGGCAAGAGAGACCACACGCCACAGCGGAGGCATAGTTTGGGCCTTAGTTTCGGGCAAGTGCTAAGCGAGTGTAAGTCATTTGTAAAGGGAACAACATGACACCAGAGGAGGGGACACCCGGGGACTCGGGGTCACGGGCTGCGTTCGGGGTTTGGGCCATAACGAGACGGATGCCCAGACGCTGGCTGAGATGATGCACTGGCGATAATCAAGTTTCGTCTTGTTCTCGTGGTCGTGCGCTCATGATAAATGTCACAACATTAACATCAAATGACACGGACCATCCGTCACTCAGTCGGAGTTTGGTCTCGACGGCGGTGGAGGGGGTTTTCGGAATCGGAATTGGTATCTGAATCTGAATACGAAGCGGAGTCGGTATAACATATACCTTGCGACTCTGTCAAATATGCCCCTGAGCGATCGCTTGCCTGTCTGTCCCACTGTCTGACGAACTACTTCGATTTTTTGTGTCTGCCACTACGAGAAAATCTTTTGAGAAATCAGAAAATATCTCTTGTTCATTACATTCGAATCTCAAATTTCTCCCAGTGCAAAGACAACTCCCTAGTGAGACAAATCTCTGGAGTGGGCACTGGGAAACCGATGAACCGATGAGGCATTTGACAATGAGCCAGTCGGAGTGGCGTTAAGCGAAACGATATAATTACCCATTTGGGTCAAGGTTATGGTCGAACTGGAGTACTCCGACACTGTGCTAATTAAAAAGCAATCTATCAGTTTTTTCGAGCCTCCTCCTCCCGATCCCCTAGTAAATGCATTCGTCACCTACTTGCCGCCCCGAGGCATCCACAATGCGGCATTATTAAAACAATAAGCGGCGACAATCGCCAGTTGGCCGGTGGATATTGTTGGTAACACACTCGACACATGGCTGAATGAATTCCCCGTTTTGGGCGCGACAATTAAGGGTAATTATCTCTGCCCGGCCAGCACTGTCAACCAACTCAACGAAGTCCATTCAGTCGGTCTGGGGATCTGGTGAATGGAATCATCGAGTAGAAACCTGTTCTTGTTCTCCACTTCTGAGTTTACTCTATGCTGCATTCAGGTTTTTCTGCCAAGAACTGTATTCATGTAAGCTCTGATTGTTGGGCTTAAAGAATGAATCGGTGTGAGTCACTGAGTTGATTGGAAATCGCATTGTTGGGGGTATGGGAAAGTATAGAATATACTGAATAGATATGTCAGGTAAGAAAATGGCAAGGGGTTTTTGTAGTTTCAAAAGTAAGAAAGTAATATTTAAAGTTGATGTTCTTAAGGTGCTTTAGTTTCCAAGAGTCTCTCTTTCTTAGCAATCTCACTTTTTTGGCAATATAATCGTAGTTCGGAAAAGTATATAGGGACACCCCTTACTATAGGTAGCCTACTGTCTTGATGAAAGTAAATATTGAAAGTCATCCTTCCTGTTCCATATAATATACTATATAGATTCTTATAATATTCTATACAAATTCTTATGCAGTTCAATTCTGGATCCCCCAGATCTCCCTGTATATATACTCGTATGATGTATCAATTGACAACAATCCAAGTTGACTTTAAGTCGGTTCAAGTGCTGAAAGAACCAGTGAAGAGGGCTTATTACCAGGAGCTGGAGCCAATGGAGTGCTGATTGCAGGCGAGTGGAACACAGTCAGCGATATGTGCATTACATTATATAGGAGCAGTATGTACAGGAACTTGTCATTTGGTGAACACGGTTCGCCCCTCGACACAAGGCGTGGCACTCTTGATTTTGATTAATGAGCTTGAAGTCGCAGTTTTCTTTTTTTCCTGTGGGTTTGGTTGGTTGGTGTCTTTGGCTTTGGCTTTTATTTTGTTTATTTTCATTTCTGTTTTCGCCAAAGAACGAACATTACAGGGGCCTGTCAGTGGATCAAGTGGGTGTTGGCAGCTAAGTAATTTAATTAGCATACCCCGAAAAATGGGCCACAAGATGAGGGCGCAAAAGGGAAAGGGAGAAGGAGGAGCAACTTACCCACTCCCGCCACATGGATCTTCTTCATCCAGGGGTAGATGATCCGTTCGCCATCGGTCGTCTCCGCCATCAGATCATCATCGCTGTCTGAGTCGCCCAGATCGTCGTCGTTGTCGTTGGAGCCCAGTTCGTCTGGAGATCGGTCCAGCATGAGCCGATCCTCCTCCGACATGTCATCCTAAACAAGTCAATCAAAACACTGATTATATCCGTTCTCTTGGAGTAGTACATATTTGCAGGGTATTTACATTTTCGGATCCCATGTCATCACAGCGCAATCGCATCCCCAGCTCTTGCAGTTGCTGGCCGGCAGGTACAGCTTCTTCAATGCGTTTTTCTAGTTTTAGGCCTACGGGGAATTTTTTTATAATATTATTATTAAGGCAATTAGGAATCGAAGTATCTATTTGTATGTATTTTCTAATAGATGTGATATGAAATTGTAAAATTCTTATGAGTTCCTGTTGAACATCGAAAGCTGAGAATAGTTTTGTATTCACAAAACGGAATATTTCTATATTGTATTTCTTATACTGGTTTTATGCAGATGCTATTGATAAAAGGCTTACAATTGTGAAACGCGGTATTAAAGACACTCAATGTTTACACAATTAAAGAGTTTTGAACTCTTGAAAAGGAAACATAAAATAATAACAAATATTAAAGTTCAGACAATCTTCAAATGACATTGTTGTTCCAACCAATCTATCAATTATCAATCTATATTCCAATTTTTTGAAAATAATATAAAGTATTCTTTTATTCAAAGATATTTTTCAGTATGGCGAATATATACGAACTTGTTAGCAAATTTCTAGTTAATTGTAAATTATTTCTCCATAAACAACTTCAACATTTTGCATAGAAAGAAACTGCTGGTGGATGGATTAATAATGAAACGTCACGGATATTGGAGTGATTCAAAGTTTTAACTGGAAATTTAACGTTTTATTAAAGTTTTTAAGTGCAAGGTGTATCTGCCTTGGAGAACATGCGTGTTATATATAGGAAATAGGTTTTTGAGTATCTAAAAGTAACTATTAGACTAAAGAGAACAATTTTAAACCACTAGGTTCATCTTTGAGCAAATTGCAAGTCTTCCCATTTACTATCTACTCACCCAATTCTTGCAATCCCAACGCCGTGTTCGTCGGCGGTTCCGTGGAGCTGCATTGCAGGGGCAAATCCATCATCTGAGAGTGTGGCGAGTGTCCTTGGGAGTGGGTGCTGCCCACACTGCCGTTGGCTGCCCCATAGCCCCCGCCGTATCCGCCGTAGTATCCATTTGCCGATCCACCCACTGATCCACCTCCGACCACTCCTCCGCTTCCAGCGCCTCCACTGCCGTTGCTGGTATTTGGAACATTTACCGCCGGGCCGTAACCGTTCGTGGGATCCGAGTGCACCGCTCCGGCGGATATGAACTCGGGGGCGTGGTGTACGTAGTAGCCGAGGCTCTGGTGCGGATGGGCATGCGGATGCGAGTGCGGATGTGAGGGCGGAGTGGCGGCGGCGTAGTTGGAGCTATAACCGCCGGCGGATGGCTGGTGGTGTCCGGACAACGCACTATTGCTATGATGGTGCGGCAGCGAGTGGGTGTGGGAATGGGAGTGGCTGTGCGGATTGTGGTGGTGGGCCATGTAGTCGCTGACCATGTCCGCCGGATGCATGGCATGCGGATGTCCCGACATCCCACCGGCTCCACCACCGCCCACCGACCCAACACCTGTCACTCCACCGCCGCCGACGGCTCCGCTCATGTGGCCCGTGGAAGCGGTCATCGAATAGTGTCCGTTGTAGTGATGATAGTCATCGGCCACCGGCGGAAACTTGGGGTCCAGGCTATTGCCCATGGACATGGGACTTTGGACATGATGTGGAGCATGCGGGTAACCCATGAGGAAAGAGCTCATGACGGGAGATCTGTGGGATCGTGGTGCTCCAGGGGGGTTTTCTTTTTGGATTTATTCTTTGTTGCTATTTTCTTAGACACTTTCACTCGGTTTGCACATATTCCGAATCTTTTGGCTTTAGTACAGTAACTATTGGTTAGGGTTAACCACTTCTTGTGGTTTTCTTTGCTATTGCCTTTTGGTTTTACAAAACTTAGATTCGTTATTTGATTTAAATCACACTTATTTTTAGTTATTTATTAACGATATATCCGTTTTTCACGGTTATTGTTTTGAGAACTTATGGATTTGCACTTTTTGTTGGCACTTTTGAAAGCCTTGGAATCTGGTGATTCCGAGAAACTTGACAATGGCGCTATTTTCCGGTTATAAAAATAGGTTTTTTATGAACTTAAAACACACACTGGGAGAAAAGTCGGACGCTTCGGTCTTACGAGTGCGCTGCAAACACGAACCGTTCCATTCGAGCCGATTTTTTGTTATGCTCGCTGGTGTTAGCTCTCCGCGCGAGCGAACCTGTTTCGCCACTCTTCGCTCGCCCGTTCGCTCTCTCGCTCGCTCTCTCCCACCGCCATCGCCATCAAAACGGGTTTCCACTGCAGCAGCTACTACCGAAGGACGGCCCACACACACACACGCAGCGCGATGGAAGGAGAGCCATACACTTACCGCAGCCATGTCTGCTCGCTCTTTTCTCACCCTCCTTCCTCGGTCGCCATTTTCCACCACCGAACGTGGTTCTCTCTCTCTTGTGCGACAGGGAGGGAGCTTAGGGGCCAGAGCGAGATGGCAATGACTTTGGTCACACCCATTCAGAGTGGTGGTTACAGTGGTGGCAGGCAATATTGAACTAGTTCAGGGATATGGGAGTGAAAAATAAAGGTTTTTTTTTGGATTTGTTTTTGACGTTTCATTACGGTTCTAGAACTTTCAATATATATATATATATATGTGCCTCTAATGTACAAGTCACAGAGCAAATAGCTAATTAAAAATATGTTTTCTCAAATTTTAAACAAGTTTCTTAAAACACATTAAACTTGCAACGGAAATGAATTCGTTATTGGAAATCTTTATGCTATTTTTAAAGATGGGTAATTTGTTCTTATTTTAAAATTGAAAAAATTTATATAAACAGAAATATCAACAACGAAGGGAGCACAATCGCTAACATGTACAAAATAAGCTATGGAGGTACCCTTCCTTAATGAATTATTAACCAAACCACAAAATATTTAACTTCAAATGGCCAAGAGCTTATTATAAATCTCTTCTAACAGCCCACGTCTGTTGCGCTCATCCATACCTTTATACCCAACCTCGACTGTACGACCCTCTCACGAACACTAAATTTCGGTTGCTTTTGCCTGCAAATGTGTTGGTGCCTACGCAGTCATGGCGCACGCTCGAAAACTGAAGTCGGTGAAAAAGTCGTCTGGCTGCGGTCCAAGAAGCGCCGCCCATTTTCAGAGGGCTTTCATCGATCCCGGACAAGACATAAGTGTGGATATGGACCAGACCATTTATTTTCCACTTTCCGAAATGGGTTCCTACGGGCTCCTACAGAGGAGATGCAGCGGAGTCTGGGATAAGAACAGTATTGATCTTGAAGAGGAGGGAGGGAACTATGGTATGCCGATTTCTCCGACTGAATCCAGCTACCGAGTTGGAGAGTCTGAGCTGACTTGCAATAATTTCAATCGAACGACCGACGAATATCACTTTGGCATAATGTTCTCCTATGTGATTATTGTTGTGGTCTCGCTAGGGTTAAGGCTGTTATTGTTGTTATCATTACTACCGTGATTTTTCCATTGCTGTTGATGTTGTTGTTGTTGTTGTTGTTGTTATGGCGATGACGGGCAGTTATTCAAATGAAGCAGGCAAAACATGGAAAATCGATAGAATGATTGTTGTATAATGCACGGCGAGAAGGTCGGGCATTTAACGCTTTAATAATGTTTTTAGTAAATATTTAGACTGACTGTAAGAGGCATTACGAGGAAAGTGGATGAGTGAAGGGGAGCCTTAACTGGAATAATAGAAAATGTAATAAAATAAAGTAGATATATCTTACTATAGAGATTCCTCTAGGCTAGTATACCCCAACTCCTTCCAAAACAAACATAAATTCGAGTCACACTTCTGGGCGTGTGTTTCTGACTCTGTGACTCTGGCTAATTGCCGAATAATTGAACCGCCCATAAAACCACCAAAAATACCTTAACCCCCTCTCGATTGGGTCCACGTGCTGAGCCACCTCCGCCGTCAGTTGCATGTGTTAACGGGGAATATAGGAGGCAGGGCCACTAATTAATCGACTTCCAACTGATTCGATTTTGATGGTCACCATCAAAACGCCATTAGGCCAGTTAAGTGTATAAAACTTAAATTTAGTCTGCGGACCGTTGGCCAGGCTGAGAGGTGTAAATGTTGGTTTCAGCTCTTCACTCCACCTTAAAGTGTTCGGATTAATTGACTGGCGAATGTTAACTAATGGGACTTGCATGTTAACTAATAGTATTGTCTGGCTCATTACGCTTCTTTTTGTTTACAAACTGTACAATAGACCTGCTAATATATCATGGGGGTGTAACGAAGGTGTTTAGAATGTTAACAATAAAGTTTTTGATCTGATTGGTGGTCCAAGTTGAATTTGAATTTTATTTCTTCAATTTTTTATGCTTTTATTTTTTACTTACCAAATGGAAGTTTTCCTGGGAGGATCCTTACAGCTCTAATTATCTTACAGTTCTCATATCCTTATTCCTTCAAAAATCCATTATAGTAATAATTTTAAAATCTGATCTTATATATCAACAAGTTTTATATCTAATTCTTACATTCTTATAGATTTGTATAGTTCAAAGAAGAATAGCATTAAGAATGATACATTTTTAAGTTCTTAATTTGTTTCATTTTAAGCAAAGCAAAGCTGTTAAGCCTTTAAGGATAATATAGCAAAATCCTTCTTCATAAACTTAATCTCATGCTAAAAAAGCAACTTAAATGCAAGATTCTGCCTTCTGTAATTCATACTCAGTGAACTCTCACTTTTAACTACATTATTTCTCAATTTTTATTGCAGTTTTGAATTAAATGATCTTCCTAAATCCTAAATCTTCCTTTTAAATTCAAACCAAAGCACTTTCCTTGACTGTTTGCATTTGCATCTTCAGCATATTTGATTCCTTCTTGGCCGTTGCTCAAGGAACTTCTGAACTCAGCGGCATTAGTGGCTGCTACATTGAATTTCCTCAGCTCTGACACAGCTCTTTAGGTGGATGGAAACTCAAGGTGGGTGGCAAGGGAAAGTCTCAGGACTGGCAAGGGAAGGGGCGTCACTGAGAGCTTTGCAACAGCAGGGAGGATGGGATGTGGCACAAAAAGGATGCCACGAATGGGGGAGAAGTACTATTCGTGTGTTTGTTGCTATTCCCTGCTCTTTGTCCGGGGCATTTGAGTCCGAAATCCCAATTCAGATCCAGCAATCAGTTGCGACTGTCAGGCGGCGGCAGAAGGAAGTTCACTTGCTGCACGAGGCAACACAGTGAGACGTGATTAATGATGTCGCATCCACAGGCACATTACGACCACCAATGCGAATGTATATATATATATGTGTATAGAGGAACCACCATGCCTTGAGTATGGGATTTTCTTTGTTTTCAGCTCGCTTCTTTAAGCCAGCCATCAAAAGTTTGTGATATAAAATTAAGAAGCCCGGCAGTCTGCGATCGAATAATATTATGCCAAATGGGTGGTATCCACAGCCACTGATTAGTGGACTAATATCTATGATTAGGCTTATGCTAATCATGGGAATGGGCACATGAAGTATTAATAGAATGTTCAGGGATTTTAGGCTTAGGTAAACTCAAGCTGACATTCTTGAATACGTTATGTGATATTTTTAGGTTTTTCCTGTTTTAAAAACTGATTTTTTTCTAGCACCAGCAAGCTTTTCTAGCCAGCCATCCATTTAAGCCTTAAAACTACCCTTTGTAGTTTGGTTTCTATATTCTTAATGAAATTCTTAAGTTTGATTTCCCTATTTAAACAGTCTAACTAAACTAATGTTTCGTTAAAGATTGAAGGTTAATGTCTGTATTACAAAAGTGATGGTAAGATCTTCATGACTTCAGTTTCTGGTAACCAAAACCAAAGTCATATCATTTCACTTTTACTAAAATCTAATAAAAAGTAAAAGTTAGATTACTAACTTAGTAAATACATCATTATATGTTATTTTCTTGACTATTGCTAAGTTTTTCCCATATAATATGTATATTCAAACGAAATTTCATAAACGGATTTATTCTGGACCTTGCCTAACTACTACTGTTGTTCAACTTTTTAGTTGAACAATCCTGGAATATGTTTTTAATCAACTTGAGTGCTGGAACATAAAAGATATAAGCCCTTTAAAATGATTTCTATATCCAGAAGAATCTCGAAATTTTCCTTTAGATTCTCCCAACACACCCACTTCCCCCACAAAGACAGCCTTCACTCCGAGACTGGCATTCCAATCAATCTGGTATGGAAATTGTGTTAACGACATGTTGACAAGGCTGCGTAGATTCAGCCTAACCAGGGGGAACTCTGGGAACAAGGAGTGGGTCTGGGGGGAATCAGGGATGTTGATTAGCTGGAGACCGAAGTGAAAAGCTGGAGGTTCTTCTTCTGGCGAAAACAACAGGACAATGAAGGCTGCCAGGAATCGTTTGGCGAAATGATTGATTGAGTGATTAATGATTGACTGGCTAAGCTTGCCGAACGCCTCTAGAGTGTGTGGCTCTCGGAATTAAAGCCAGTTTTGACTTTTATAGTCATTAAAGTCATATTTACAATACCAATCGAAAGTTTTGCATTTACCTTCTCACTCCCCCCAGAGACCCGAGATCTGAGACCTGAGACCTGAGACAATTAAATGTGGTTCAGTTCCAAAGCATTGCTGGCCATTTATCACTGGCCTCAACTGTTTACCTGTCATATTAGGCCCAAAACGGGCCTAGATATGCTCCGAGTCCCGAGCGGAGATGAATGTTTAACGAAATTTACACTGCGGCTGTTTAAAATAATTACACGAATCACTTAAATGAGTCGAAGCCGATGGCCTGGGGGCCATACGCTGGGAGACTGAGAGACTGGAGCTGGACAGGCGCCCATTACCATGACAGATTATCTCTGATTGATTTAATTTTGCTGCACAACTCACCATAATGGAGACTCCGATGGGGATCTCTACTGCATGTGGACCGGACTAGAGCTTCGGGCCAAAAGCCAGCCATCGATCGCCTTTTGCCGCCAATTGGCTGGAAAAGATGAAACCCTAATTGCCTCGCATTAGTTCCAAAAACTTAAGAAATCTCCTCCAAATTATGCTTAATGATCTTAGCTGTTTACGAGCATCTTCGTGGCAAAACTCCGGCATGTCTCTGAGTTCTGGCTAGAAAGTGAGAAGCTCGCTGGGCTATTGGGCAGATGCCTTATCGAGAGGGCCATTAAAATATTCACATATCACTGGAAATTTGTCATTCCCAATGTCGTAATTAAGCCATCAAATTAGCAACAATAAAAGGATAATTGTTCTCTAGAACCCCATCTCCCATAAGCTCTCGGCAATTATCCATCATTTTGTAAATGACTGTAATAAAAATTTAAAAGAACAAAAATGAAACTCATCTAATGATGGAATTGATTGAGGAAATTGAATTGAATTGATTGAAGAGATTGAATAGATTGAAAACAATACTATAAATAGTAATTAAATGGTTGGGAATTCGTTTTTAGTGGTTATTTTAGTTGACTAAACTGAGGAAAAGGTATGCCAAAAAACTTAGCTTATAACTAATACTAAACTATGTAAGTTTTGTATATTTTTCTCCTTTAAATTGTTTTATCATTAGTGCCTCTTCTTTGTTTCCTTGAATAGATATATGTTATTATCAAAAAATAAACATATTTTCTTTAAAAACATTCCAATAAATAAGTACAATTTTCACATTTTATAAGCCAGACTAACAAGTGATCTAACTTTTAAAAAACTATTCTTAATTTTATCCAAAAAGTGTATCCCTTCTAAGTCAGCTTAAAGAGTAAAGTAAAGAGCTTGATGGTTCCAAAAACCCTAGGAGGTCTGGCAAGCTATTCCTTATCCAATAAGCTATAACTAAAGCCATGAGTTTCCACTGATTGACCCAAATACCTTCTTCCAGGAAGTCACTAAACTTTCTTTAAATATTTTTCACACCAAGTCGGGGAATATCCCCCCAAAACTTGCGCTTATCCATCAAAGAAAGTTTTTCTTTTCGGCTAGTTTGAGCCAAAAACCTTTAATTTAGTGAAACTTTTTGAAGACTGCCGAAGTCGAAGCCGTAGTCGAAATGCCAGAAGTGGCCAAGATGGCAGCGGTTGGGCCGAAAAGCTTTGCCCAAATTTCCAATTACGTCTGTGTCAATCATAATTAGTAACAACGGCGATTTTTCATTAAAGGGCCAGGGAAATATCGAACGGCAGCTACGGCGAAGAAACCTGAGATCGGGGAATTCAGTTTCTCACACATATATCTCCCTGCGGATCGGGAGAAGCTAGTAAAATCGGAGGGAAAAAGGGGGAGGAGCATAAACATGGCTAAAAGCGAGGCTCCGTTTGTTGTAACATGTAATTTGGTACGGCTCGCTGGCTGGCGGTCTGTTATGAATGTGACTAATTAAATTTAAAGATATCCCAGCGATTATCAATCTTTGAAGCGCATCGAAGATGGCCAGCGAAAGGGAGGAGCTGGGGTATGGGATCTTCAATCTGGAATCTTGGACTGCCGACTGCGGGCTTCGGGGCTGGCAGAACAGCAACGAAATTTCACAAGACACAACAACAACAACAACAACAACAACAGGCATCAGCACAGAGCGAGCACATTTGTTTCATGATTGAAATAATGATTAATGAACCCGCCGCCAAAATTCAATTCGAATCCACTATGTATATGGCCCGGGAGGGATTGGAACCTGGGACTCGCCGAAAAAACCAAATCCACACTCGAAGAATAGGAGCCAATAGAACTCATCGATTGATGGGTAATTTATATTACATCTTATAAAACTCTTAAGGAATATATGCCCTAAAATGGAACATAGAACATCGGCCCATTAGGAATCTTTCAAGGATTAGAATTCGCATTGAAAATAAGAGTAAGGAACCCCTTAGTTACCATCTTCAACTTAAAACATATCAAGAATGAAATGAATGAAAGGGTAAAAAAGCTTAAATTTCAGACTACAATATGATATATTCCCATCAGAGACTCATATGAGCTTATGGGAAACCAATCTCAAAGGTTTATATCTTTTACATATTAATCTAGTATCTATCATCCTGATCCTGAACTCAAATATTTGAATATATTCAACAATCAAGAAACTGCAATTATTACCTTTGTAAGACTTACTAAGACTCTTTTCTCTACTAGACTTCTTTCTCAGTGCACAGCAAACCAGACGGGACGCCGACCGAGTTCCATGCGTGAAATCCAGCCAGGAGTGGGATGGCGATACGCCCAGAAAGAGAGGGAGAAGGCGACTGCAAATGCATGTGGGCTCCATGCTGGTCGAAAACAACAACTGCACTAGCCGTCCTGGCCAAGACCATCAATTACCGCTTTTTTCCGGACCCAGAGACACAGAGACACTCTCTCGGTCGGCGTTGCTGGCCCCTCCAATCCCCGGCTGCCTCTGACTCCTTGGCCAAACTCACGAACACCTTTTGAGAACGTTTTCATTTTCTGAAATGGCCAAATGGCTTTGTTAACAGCTTTTGTGCAGTGGCTGGGTTAATAAATGCTTATTTAATTGACTGCATATGCTCACTGCCCGTCTCTAGCCCGGCTGCTCCTCCTCCTCCACCTCTCTAGAAATCCGATCAAGTTCAGGCTCCCAACTATCATCCCGCCCTTCGCAATTGAGCAATTCATTCGGCCCCTCACGGCGATAAGTACTTGTCTGTAATGTGCAGATTAGAAGCCTCAAACTTGCAATTGCAGTCTGCTGTTAGCCGCCTTAATTAATGAACAAAGCCTAATTGTCCGATGCTCAGGTTGCACTTTTTCCTCTAGTTTTTTCCAGTCACGCAGCTCGAATGTTTACCACTTTTGGAGAAGTGCAAATTATTAACAAATGTTATTACGTAGTTTTGGGATAATAATACGGCAATTCGAGAAGGAATTTAGCCTTATAATTATTATTTATTTACCAAAGAAGTCATTCCAATATATATTTATATATACAGTCTATAGTCCTCCTACTTGTTTCTGGTTTATTTTTCATTTTATTCCCTTGTCAAGTTAAGGTATTTTTACTTGCTGTACAGATTCTACACTTAATAAATTAAACAAAAAATATATACATACACTAATAAATAGTGTGAAAGAGCATTTAATCTCCGTTTTTAAACATACTTCTCAAGCTGAAATCACTATGATGATTCCTTTATTTGGCTCTACTTTTTATGAATACTAAAATAGTTCCTAGAAAGAGAGAAATATTTTGCATTCTTAAGCACTAATAAGAACATTATCCTAATGCAAGAACAATTTTCAATTTATTTTATTCTCCTAGTAACTATAAAAATGATAATTTATTTATTTATTTATTTATCTAAGGCTAACAATTAGTTAAAACTAAGAGCTAACAAATGGATAGGAGCAATAGCAGGTAGGGCCTTCAGCTCGGCTTAAGTTAGAATATGGCTTGTAAATGATTGGATTATGAGTATATATAAGATATTACTATGGATTACTATTTACATTTTATTTACAAAAAAATTGATTTAGTTAGATTTGGGAGGTGATATGGGAGTTGTTTAGGAATTTGAGGATGTTTAAAGAGTTTGTGTCTGTGGGGTTAGCTATGGTGGTGATTGGATCAGGATTATTGAGGAATAAGGATCTTTGCGTGGAAAGGGAGGAGCAGGAGCAAATAATATGGTGGATGTCAATCTGGGAGATGTTGCATAATGGGCACACGTTGTTCCTTGTTCGTAAAAATGATAATAAAATAGTGCAAGTGAAGACTTAATTTTGTTTCCAAAGACTTATCTCCCTCTAATGTAATAAAAATGATGTCGCTAGTATACTATACTAAGCTATACTAAATATAGTATGCTTAAGAGGTAAGTTTATTCTTGGTTTCCACAAAACAATATTATATACTTTTGTGTTGTAGACTTGGTAGCATCCTGTTAGCAATAAACCATTTTGTTATGCATCTTATAAAGGGATTTAACAGCCTTAGTTAGTACTATTTCCGTAATGAGTTCAAGAGCTGCCATTAAAAACAGCTCAATTTACAGGAAAATTCCCAGCAGAGCCCTAATAAAGTGCTAGCAGCAAATCCAATTGATCTCCCTCGGCCAAATGCACTCTGAAATGGCCAGCCTGGGAAGGAGTAACTTTTGTAAGTGCTTGTCCAAAGGTCCAGGCATGTGTCGCCAGGGAAACAAATGATCTCGACTCGCCGAGAGGAACCCGGGCGGGTGAAATTCTTTTATTTTTGTTTCGGGAAGAAATCCACAGGAAGCACGAAGAACTTTCAATACCAAAAAATGTCAGATAAATCGGCTCAGCGGCAAACACAGGCCCAGGGGCATAATTAATGATGTGCTCCATATTCACGCATTGGTGTAGGTCTCATCTCCTGACTCCCTCCCAGAAACTTGGACCGCCTGCATGTCCATCGTCTGTTTGATTTTTTTTGAATTCACCATCTTTCTTTTTTTTTCCCGTTTTCCCGCTCCTGGCGAACTGTCACTTTTCTGTATCCCGTATCTCTGCTCCGGCGACAAACGTGACGTGCGTACGTCACAGACACGTGAGAGAAAGACTTTCCCCGCACCTAGGGGATCAGGGTTCCGTTTCCATTTCCATTTCCATTTCC
Organism: Drosophila eugracilis; assembly: GCF_018153835.1. Lineage (NCBI taxonomy): Eukaryota > Metazoa > Arthropoda > Insecta > Diptera > Drosophilidae > Drosophila > Drosophila eugracilis. The sequence goes on from NW_024572246.1 coordinate 46,509, forward strand.
CAGATGCATCTGCTGGCGACTGCATCTGAGCAGATGCCCGGCATAGCTGGCGTGTCTTCTATCTGTCTGGTAACTGGAGAAGCCCGCTCCCCAGAACATCACTCATCCGCCCCACCAAAAACCCAAAACTCTCCCATTTCCCCGGCACAAATGTAAGACGCCAAGTTGACAGACAGGTGAAGCTTAGTCTGGAGGTTTCCGTTTCGCTTTTTGTACACTTTTTGGGGTTATCTTGGCTTTGGGAGGGAGATTAGGACAAGTTGAACGGCTCAGCGGTCTGAATGCATTTTTAAAATATTTTGGAAGAGGCAAATATGAGCCTGATTTTCGTATACCTTTAAGTCAGGCTGAACTTTCACATTTAGAAGGTAATTTTCAAGAATTTTGTTAGCTTTCTCCTGCTTCATCAGAAAGGGAAAGAGCTTCCTTTTAAGGATAAGCCCATAAGCTGCAGTTAGAAATTCAATCACAGTTAAAGCTTCCTCTTAAAGTAAACTAAGGAGTAGTTCTTCTTTAGTTGTTGTTCTTTTTAATCTAATTCCAGGGTAACTGAAATTCGTTTCAGCTTCAATTAAATGCTCGTCCCTTTTCCTTTTATCACTTTAATTTCATTTCTTATCGCTGGTTTGTGGCTGGGCCTGAAAGCCTGTGTGGGTGGTGGGTGTCGTTTCAAGGGGGACTTGGCCACCCGCACTCAGCTAATCAACGCGACCTCAGAATGTAAATAAGGCCGAAACCATCGCTGAGGGCTCAGTCGTGCTGGGCAAACAATGTCGCCATTTTCCTGATACTTTCTTTTTTTCGGGTTTCCCTCTTGCCCAACCCCGATCCTGATCCCTTATATCCACTTGGACTTGGCTGCCTGCGTAGCTGTCAGTCAAAATCATGCAAAAAGATACTTTTCTTTTCTTTCTCCCTCTGGCTCGCTCTCATTTCGCTTTCTCTGCCGGTTTTCGGTCCCCTCCCCCCTCATCTTTTTTTCCGTAATTTTATTTCTTTCTCTCACTCGTTGTTTTTTCTTCTCCTTTTTTGACACATAAAAGGACACGCACCGCGTCACATCATGAAAGGATTGATTAATGATTCCTTGATTTTCGCCCTTATTCTCTTTAGTTACACTTGGGCACATAATCCGCCTCGTCTTCATCGCTTCCATTCTATTTTTGCGGCAGGCAGCAGGAGTTTTCCAGGGGCAGGGGCTCTAGCTAGTCCAATTTTGCGTAAAGTGAGTTTTCAAGAGGAAATTTCAAATGTTCGAGCTTGGGTGAAAAGAATGTAAAACAGAAACTTAGTTTAAGATGAGTGAAAGCTTTCTAAGTCAGAAACTGAAAACCATTTCCTTGAAGGGACTGCAAACTGCAACTTAACAAATGAAGTAACGTTCAAATTGATATTTTAGGTCCTTTAAGTAGGCTTCTTAAATATAACTTATTTGTTGGGGATTACATTTTAATTTTTAAGTAAGAAAGTACTTGTTTAAAATGTGTTTTATCTAATAATTCCTCTCCTTACAATATTTTTAGGGTCTTGTAATTATCTCTACAAATACTTCTAGCTATTGAACGCCCTCTAATAGTTATAAACCTTCTTCTTAATCTACTTAGTCTCAACTAATTTAATAACTGCAAGCATAGCCAATTAAAAATCAAATACAAATATTTAATTATAGCTTCTGCAAGTTACTTTTTGATTCCTTACAACCCACATTAGCAAACCAAATGTAGGTCATTTGGCTGCTTAGCCTGGCGACTTCTCAAAGGAAAAGCCATTAAACGAAAACAAATTCTAGCTGAGTGCTGCTCATGAATAAAACAGGAGAAAGAAAGTAATTATCATCGGCCATTTCACACGTGTGAGCCACCCTGTCCTCCTTTATAGTGACAATTAAAAAAAAAGGAAAAACGGAATCGGTCTGCTGGGAGTGTGTGGCCTAATGGCCACCCCCTCTAGCCGTAGAACCACCCACCCACGGACACCTTAATGAATGAGACACTTTGACAAAGTGTTGATATTCCAAGTAATTAAAAGGGACTTGGGAGAAGGACTCACGCACTGACCACTTTCTGGCCACTGTCCATTCGTTATTAGCAGCTTAGGCAGCTGTTGAGAGCTTTTCATAGGGGGATTTTCCTATGCGGAAAGTTTAGGGATGCTCTTCGACGTGACACATGCCCTCTTTGGGCGGGGGAGTCGCTCTCAACTAAATCAGTTTGGCATTCCACAAACTTTGGCAGGCTGTGGACAGTGGCCATTGCTATGAAAAGAAAGCAAACTACCCCCATGCACTGCGAATTAATCATCCCTATTTTGTTTGTAATGTAAAGATAGAGAATGTACATTTTAAAGATTTATCCTTAAAGATAGAAATTTTAAACGTCGTCCTTTGGGATTCTTTATGGTAAAAATAAGTATTATTTGTGCTTATTTAAAAATATATAAAATTTATTTGAATTATTTTTTTGATATTTCATAACTGCTTTTCAAAACATTATATACTTTATAAACCTATTTCCTAACATTTATTTCTTTCAGTGTACATCCCTATTCCTGCCAGCCATTATCCAAATTTTCAGGGGGTGGAACTTGGTGTTTAAAGTGTCGAGTTTAGCGTCTTAAAACTAGAAAAATGACTCGACTCGGCGGTATTGCCTTTCTCTACCTACCGGCAATTTTAAACTGGTCTTTTTCGGGTCCGTGAAGCGCAGGAGGATGGCCCAGAACAGCGGACAGCGTGGCTAGCAATGGCACCAGCATAACGAAATAAGTCGCCGGGACTGGGGAAAAACAGAAACATTTAAAAGGCGAGCTGCGTTCATCAAATTGACTGACAGGTTTTCAAGATGTTCGCACTACCCAACCAAATGGTTCCGCTGCCAACTCCATTTAAGGAGGCAAATGGGGGCACACGAAGATGGCTCAAAATGGCCTACGAGAGAAAGCTGTCTTCATCATTGGATTTTAAAAGGTTAAATTTATAATTCCTAATACTTTAAATATTTTTGAAGATTTATTTTTATTAAAAAGAACGAAAATAATGTAAATATTAACTCATTCAAAGAAGGCTTAACAAGATTCAAAGAATTTAAAAATGAAGTCTTGTCAAAGTGAACTCCGTCTTGAAACCTGTCAGAAAAGATGTCCAACATCTTTACAAGATATTAATCATTATGTAAGTTGGCAGAACTACTATTGTCCAAAAGGCTTGTATTGTGTAATTGTTAATTCTTGCATGCTTAAATTAAGGGGAATTTTTATGTAACAGAAATTACCTTTAAATTATTATCTTTACGCAGTTTTACGCTTTTCCGATGATAAATTTACTTACATTTTTTTATCCGATAATGTAAAGATAAAAGATGAAAATTTTTTAAGACATTTATTCGTCGCCTTTTTCAAGCCTTACTATTAAATATATACAAGATTTTTTAGTTTTAAAGCCAAAGGTATTTTTTGTCAGAGAGGTATTTTGTAATTCTATTTTGTGCCATCCATTGGACTGGGAAACAATCTATTAAATGTTTTTTTTTTTAATAATTCTAGCGTTAAGTACATTTCATCTAAGAAAATTATATTATTAATTTAAGTATAAGAACATATAACATTTGTTTCCTAATTCTGCTTTGAATTCGCTCTGTTTTTCATTTGCTTGGAATGTAAGATGTAAAGTGACCAGGTTAGTTAATACACAAACCTGTAAGTTTCTCAAATGTAGGATGTGCGCACTGCTTGCAAGCAGTTCACTATTGTCGACAATGAGAAGGTTGGGATACCTACTAAAGCCATTCTGTGATCATTAGGATTTTTTAACAGTGTAGTCTGCTGAGGAAGAGAAAGAAACTGTTAAAAACGGTAAAGAGAGGATTCTTGGGTGGTTAATCGTATTTGAAAAACTGATTTTAAAAAGAAGATGTTACATAGGGACATCTAATGCCTCTAAGATATCTTTATTGTAATGTTCGTCACATCCAAAGTTTTTCGTTTTACAAATAGAAGTATGTTTTAAGATCATATTCTTCATAAAATTTTAAGTTACATTTTTATATATATTTTTGCATTTTTTCAATTAATGGGAATTTATTTTAAAATGTTTTGTATAGCATGAAAAGGTGACCATCGTTCCAAATGAAATGTTCAATTTCAATAAATATTTCAATAGTTTAGTTTGTTGTTAGTTTAAATATTAATTTTATTCTTTTATATACATTTTTACAATTGTAACGGTCATTTATTAGTATTAAAATTTCCATTTCTAGAGAAAGATGTAAATGCTATCGATATAGTCAATGCATTTCGTGAACGTTATCGATTTGTCAATTATAAGAACATTTACCGTATATCGACGTGCATTTATTAGCTATAGAAAAACCGAGTTATGGTGAAATATTCTGCGTTTTTCTTGCTAACATAAATTTGACAATAAATTATTTTTTGCGCTTCTGTAATAAGTTTTCTTTTTTTTTTGACAACCTCAAGTTATTGCCATAGCCAAATTCCGATATATACCGATATAAATGTATAACTATAATTTGTTTTCAAAACCTGCCCATATGACGTAAACTATTGGCAACCATACACTATAGTAAGTCAGATAATAATATTAGCCACACCTTATATAACCAAAAGAAATGCGCCTATAACTTAGGAGTGTTTGTATTTGTTGTTTAGAATTAAAGTTTATTTATTCGATTCGATTCGCTGGTCGATTAATAATTATCAACGCTGTCTGCGTGAGTAGACTTTTATTGCTGGCTTGCGCGGCGATGACCTGCGCTTATGATATCCAAAAATCGACTAATGAGTATACAGCATTGATCTTATCTCTAAAGCTCGATCTACGTCCGAGAACTAAGTACAGGAATATTGTTATTGCTAAAGCTCGCCCTATTACTGCACAAGAACTGTTTTCTTGATTACGTTAACTTGTAGTTGCGTGATTGTGTTAACTTATATAATTTTCATTTTAACATTGAATCGGAATATTTATATTTTTTTATTATTTATACATTTATTTTTAAATAAGTATACAAAGTAACGCGTTTCTTGCATTCGTCGAACGTCGACGATACAGAGGGCTTGCTTTGCAGGGATTAATTTACTGGAAATAGTCAACAACCGTATTTATAAGACTTAGAAATAGTTTTTGCCTTTCTTAATTGCCTAGTGAAAAACTTTAAGCAGATTCAATTAGCAAAAACAAGCAACTTCAGCGTTCTAAAGTCCTTTTAAAATTTTTTACAATCTGTGATTTATTACCATAATTTCAGAGAAATTACAATAAAAAATCATTGAAAATGTTAAGTACAATATAATGCCAAGTTCATTAGGTCTGACCCAAATAATATACAAAGCCAGATGCGACTGAGTTCGAAACTAAAGCCGATTCCAAAGTCATAAATCCAGGCATTCAGTTTATGTTAATCCAATAAATATTTTCGACCCCGCTCCGGCTGCTGCGGGTAATCAATTTTATTCGCAAAACAATTTGTATTTATTTGACTGGCCAACGTCCTGGTTGGTGGGGCTCCTCGGGCTCCTCGGTCTCTCCTTTTTATTGTCGCCGTGGCCGGTCCATCCTGGGACAAATTTAAAAGCTCAATTTGTCCATTTATGTCAACTTGTCACGCGAAGCAAAATAAAACGAATTAATAAAATAGACAGCGTTGAAGCAGAGGAAGGAATACAGGGAGAACAAGCTTGAGGAGGGGGAGTGCCAGGATGAATACACTGAGAAAAAACTGCAGAAAATATAAGCTCTTTAAGGGAAATCAGTCATTATTAAATGTGTAACATTAAAGCGGCAACTTACATTTTTAATCATTAAAAAGTTAAACCAACACTAAAATAATATTTTATATTTATAATATTTCAAAGCTCAGATCTAGATTGCTTTCTTAGCAATTTAAATCTCGAATTTCTATCTTCGTTTTTCCTGTGCAATGAAAGCCGGGAAGGAAACTAAACGCGTAAAATATATTCAGCAATTGTTGGTAGCGCTGCGCGGCAGATACAAAGATACTTCAGCGCCAAGATACGGATACACCATCATTCATCGCTTATGTTCGCTGCCCCGCCCCTTGCAGTCCCACACAACTGAATTTTCCCGCCTGCCCCTGCTGGTGTCCTTCCCCTTTTGGCATTGAAAACAAATGGCAAAAACTGTCGCTCATTCGCATAAATCCTGACGAATGATTTCAACGCGCTGGTAAAATGGCTGTGGTGGGTGGTGAGTGGCGAGTGGGTGGGTGGTTTGCGGATACATAGCAACGTGAGGAGTGCCACAACAAAAGCAATTATATGTGCGAATCGCTTTACGAGGGTCCCACTTTTCCACCCACTTTCCCTCCCGCAAAGACAATGTGCTGAGAGCTGCAACAGAAAACTCAACAAAGGCGAAAAAACAAAGGACATCGCAACGCGGGTAAAACAACGAATGACAAGCAGCGTACAACAACGGTTCAAATGACAAAGAAATAGCCAACTCAATAAAAGCAACAAGAGTTGGGAGAACAAAAAAGGCAAAGGAAAAACGGAAAACCATCCGCATTTTCCAAACCCACCCACACTTCGGATCGTAAAAACGGAAAAACGCAGCGAAAATCAAACGATTGTCAATGCGAAAATAAATCGCATTCCTTCATTTTCGTTATTTTGCCAGCACATCCCTCCCCAAGGACACCAGCAGCTGCCATAAAACCAACTTTCCTCCCTGGCATCCTTGATGAAACGTGAGGCAGTTTTATATCGCTTTGTCCCTGGCATTTGGCCAACTTGACTCGATTTAAGTTTTTGTCTTTAAAGCAACCCGAACGGAAGCCATCAATAAGGCCATATTCGGCATGTTCGGATTTATGAAACCGCCTCGCAAATAAATACATTAAATTTAGCTCTTTATTGGCTGCTATCAGTTATTTTTGTTTATGGATGGCATTAAAATAAATGTCACACTAAGCAGCCATAATCAATCTATCCATTTTTGAACAATTAATGTTTAATTTTTGTTTTAAAATGGTAAATCGAACATCAATCGGTTGGTATTTCTCAGTCTTAACTTATACGTATCATTTTAGTTTTAGTTTTCACGTGTTCTGTTGACTATCAATTAAAAGTGAAGTATCAGCTAGACAATTTAACATTAATTCTTTGTTTGGTCCTGTTTTTTAATGTAAGTTAAGCTTAATTTAACATTCTGAGACTTATATAGCTGATACGATGTCTGAAGTCATAAACGTACTTCTAGTCAGTTTTCGTTGAGTAAATAGAACAGGATTTTGATTTAGTGACTTTGTCTTTATGTCTTATTGAGAATATATTATACCACAAATCTACATTATGTGATCATTTCTATATCTCGATAGTATAACCTATAACATTCCTACTAGCATGGACTTCCAAAATGAAAATGATTGGTAGCTAAAATATGTTCTGACCCCTAGATGGCGCTATCTTTCAAAAATGCTATTCACACTACTAGTAAAAGTACAAATTCACCATTAATTATTTTATAAATCAACAAAAGTTGCTACAATGCAAATGCAAAAGCCAATTTATTTGGGATTTCAGCCCAAACCTTATTGCCCAAAGTGCAGACATTAACAGCGACAAGTACAAGTCATCGGCAAGCTTTTGAGTTCCATTGCCCAAACAAAACGATGACAAATGACATCGAAGCTGTCCGCCAAAAGTGGGAGTACTGGAGACCAGAAGGCGGTAACAAAAACCAGATGAGTGAAAAGGAAAGCCCGGGAAGCAGTAAGCTTTCAGCCAACTTGTCGCAGGTGACTTACCAACTACTTAGCACATAAAACATCAAGTCGACTATGACGGGGAAAGGGGCTGATGGCAAAAACACCTGCAAATACCAGTGGCGAGCGGGGTGGAGAGGGGATATCTTACTGGCGTCTGAGGACTGGCTCAGCAATTGGCGTTGCCTTTTAACGTTTATTAATAATTCAGGCCCACGTAAAAGTTGCGCTTCACTTAGCCAAACTCCCCCGTGAAGTGCGAAGAAGTGCTGGAAAATCGTGGAAAATCAGAGGCGAAAATCACAACACGACACGCAGAGGAAGTAGAAGTGAAAAGCACACACACACTCACGGGCCATTGTCTGCAGATGCTGGCAGGAAAAGCGGGAAAATTCCAAAAGGAACTTGCCCAGCTCGCCACGTTTTCCTACATAAATAATGATTTCGATGGGCCTGACGTTGTGCTTTTTTCCCCATTTCCGTGTCCCCGATGTTTGCTGGGTTATGATGACGTTTATAGGTGGGTTCTGGTCCTGGTCGTGGTCTTGGTCCTGCTCCTTCTCCTGCTTCTGATATTAAGTATACGCCGCATGGTGTTTGCCTTGTTTATGTCTGGTATTTGCTTAGGGGTTTGATGTGGTTTTCTTCGCCTTTCTTTCTTTCTTTCCTCGGATCTGTATTTCAGCGGCATTAAGAGCAAAACCAGAGACGCTGAAAGCTAATGCTGAGCGTCTGCCAAAAATGGGCACAAGCTTGCTCTGGGGTTGGAAAAATAAGCATATACGAAGCATATCGTAAGTGTGAATGGTGGGTCTAATAGAAAAGGAATGAATACTAAATTTATACTCCTTTGCTTTAGCTAGAAATTTGCACAACGTAAAATTATACAGAGTTATCTTTATTAATCATCTTAGATGATTTCGAATTCGGATTTATTGTGATTCTTTTTAACTTGGTAATACCTCTGGCTAGTTAGTTTTTGTATTTATAACAGTCTCTGTAAGACCTTGAGCAGCAGATGTGTTAGCAGGATGTGAAGATGTGCATTTGTTTCAGTAAAAACTAAATCAATATGACTTGTTACCTTCAACACCTTAACCTTAAGACTTCAATAGGTAAAACGATCCTTTACTTTACTCAAAAACCGTTCACTTTGACTTCGTGTTTAGTATAGTTTCACTATTTAGTTTTCACAACACAACTTTCTAACACTTCAGAGTTCACTTCGAATGTTGTTTCTTTCTACCCTGTGAGATACCTGTAGAGACGAGCTTCTGATAATCGAGGCAGCAGTCCGACAATGCATCGAACGCCATATAAACAAAAGCCCGGAACTACAGGGTAGGTCACGGGAGCGTTACAATTGGAGATCCCATCCGGCCGAAGGGAGGGGGAGATAGTCGGAAGCAGCCATTCCGTGGGCAAACGGGGAAAGTAAGAAGAACTGCCATAAATATGGTCGAGGAGCGAAAACTTTTGGCAGCATATCTGCCTTCGGGGCGTTGGGAAATTTTCCAGAAAAAGTAAAATAACAATTTGGAAAAACACGACAAACTTCGCGGGCAGAACAAAATGCTAGACAGCCAAGTGTACTTGAGCCAAAAGTTGGTCTTTGGTTGGCCGTTTTAGTTACTTCTGTGGAGTCCTGGACGTGGACAGTCGAGCAGATGTCCTGTCGCCCTGGAAGGACACAAAACAAACCCACACACCCGCAGCTTCAACCTCCCCTTAAATACTTACCTTTTGTCCACTGGTCGCTACGCATTTAATATTTAAATTTGTTTGCATTCCTAACCCACGGTGGGAAATTGTAGCTTAGAGGGTTGAGCTGCCGCTTGCCCCTTGCCGGTCCTGAAACGAGTTAAGGTTTACATAAAGTTTATAAGCAGAAATCATAATTTCGAATTCGTATCTGCGTTGGCCCGGCAATTTACGATTTCGAGTGCGCAAATGTGCAATTAAACGAAAATGAACTTGTTATTTATGTCTTCAGATGCAGGGCGTTCCAAAACTTCAGCCTGCCCTGTCCCGCCCTACTGTGTCCCATTTTAGCTAGCATTTTAATCTGTAATTTACAGCAAAATGGCGTTTATTTATGACGCCGGGCGAAGTGTGCATAATGCGCCATGGCCGCACATGCCATAACAATAACAGAACGAACTACGAGTGTATATATGCCACTATCTGATGCATATACCTCATAAAAACATATGTATTTGCGTTAATTATGTCCCTTTTTGCCGCTGTGCGGTGTATTAAAATCAGGCAGCAAAAAGCGGCTAGCGGCCTGGCCACATGTGTCTGTCGCAAGGCCATAAATTAATGGCCGAACAATGGAATGTCCTGGCAAAATTGTTTTCAGATTCGTAATTACAACATACACGATAGTTAGTTTCATTAATTGCAACCTCGGAGCATAAATCACGGCCAGCTGAAAGGCACTAGCTTTATGATATCTCTGGTGAGATTGCATTTTCTGGCTTTCGTGCAGTGAGCGAGTTTCCTTCCAAAACATTTTAATCAACATTCTTTTCCGAGGGGAAGGAAAACTATTTGCAGTTTAGCCATCGCCTTAGAAGAAAATTCACAACAAAGTTTGCCACTTTATGAAAACATTCTAGTCGAAATGTCTTGGCTGATCTTTTCTTTAAAATGAAATGAAAACACAAGCAAATTAAGGATATTTATAGAAAGAAAATTCACCTCTTATCTTTACGATTTCCCATCTTATGAGACATTCCCAGCACCTGCATAAAATGTGTGTTTCCTTAATTGAATCCCTTTATCGGGCAATGTATCTGCAACTGCAGTCGGCAGTCAGCAGTCGTGAGTCTGCAGTGGTATATGCATTGGCAGCCAAGAAGCCAGAGACTTGGCCCAGAGTTGCCGTAAACTTTAATTAAATTAGTTCCACGATTTATCATGGCCCGGCAATCGCTTAAAATGCCCAACGAGCTCGGAATCCTTAACGGTCGCAGAACCCAGCCCAGTCCTCATATTTCTTTCCTTCGTTTCTCTCTTGGTTTTTTCGGTGATGTTGCAGCCTTGTACAGGAATTAAAAGGACTGCCATCCTTTATACACATTCCGCTTCCCGATCCCAAGCCCAGAGCCTCTTTTTTCGACTGCACCAGAAGGTCATTCGCTGTGAGTTATGGACCAAGCCGTTCGGGCCACGTACCTCTCTAATGGGCACATTTCGGCACGCTCAAAAAAGTCCACAATATGAGAGGAGTCTTTAGAGGGAGATGGCCAAAAACTATGCACTCTTAACCCCAAATGCAAAGTGAGTTAAATATTTAAAACTCTTTTTAGGGGAAGGGATAAACATTTGTTGGAAAAATAGGGGTTACTCTAACAATATTTAACGCTTTTTAAAATCTTCTCAATGTTTTTAAGCTATAAATTGTTAATTTTAATTAAATAAAAGAGATTCTGATTAAAATATTTAACATGCTTTTAGAGTTTTAGGTTTGTTAAACTAAATTTAAGGCTTTTTCTTCGAAATTACTCAAATAATTTGGCAAGAACTTAACCCCCTGGCCGCCGTTTAGTTTTACATAAAAAGCAGAGAGTGGAAACGTGCCAAAAAAAGCACTTAATGAAAACGCAGCCAAGAAAAGCTGCACGAGTTTAAATTCGCACGAGGAATGTGGAGAGGCATAAAAAGCGCACAAAAACGAGGAAAATAATTCTGTTCAGGGCCTGTGCCATTTGTTTTCAATTTGTGCGCTGCACTGAGCACTCGCATTTGATGTTTGCTTTTCCCGCTGCTCCGCTTTTCCAGCATCCCGCTGAGCTTCCGCTAGCTCACATTTTCACTTAGCCAAGAGCCCCGGCTCTGGCTTGGGAAAATTTGGGGATAAAAGGGGGGGAATGGAAAATGGAAAATGGCTTCATCGGAAGGAGACTGTAAAAAATCGCCATGAAACTCACGCTTTTGAGGTTTGCAAACGGACCTTGCGGGGCATTTCGCACCGAAAAGGAACCGGATGCAAAAGTAATTTCAGCAGCAGCGTGAGCTCAAGAGTTTTCCTCCCCTATCCCCCCTGTTGGAAGAACCCCAATCCGTGGCTTTTATGCGAGTGAAATGTTTAAGGTCGCGCTGCATGTTGCATGGCCAAAAGTTGCCATGGCTGCTGGTGCAAACTTGAAACGAGAACTCGCGCATAAATTTGGTTGAAATTAAACAAGCATAATTGCATGCCCGATTTGATGGTGCCACTTGGCGATGCACAATGTAAGTGGACAGTTCGCGATAAAGATACATACACTCTCGTACATGCCGCAGATAGGCAGATGCAGATACACACGCTGCTGCATGGGGCAGAGGCCGCATTTGCCAGATGCGCCTGCTACATACTCAAATATGAATTAGCATAAATTCAAAAGGTAATTAAAATCTCCAACTCGCCTTCTACCCCGAACCCTTACCCCTAACCCTGGGCCGCGGCTTGCAACTTGGGCCAAAAGCGACCCCCATTAGCCATTATCCCGTGCGTATGTGCACGGAATTTATGCAAACGGCCATTTTGGAAAACGCACTGGAAAAGTCCAAAACGAATGGATGTGGAGTGTGGAACACGAGCCGGAGTGCATTAAACAATTAATTAGTCGCGGGAATTGGGGATTTGTAATTGCTGCATATAAAAGATACTTAAATTAAACTGTTCGCGGACTGATAAGATTGCTCTCAGTTCGGAGTTATAAACCGAAACAGGAAACTGTTGAGAAACATGATTGAAGCTGGGAGGAATGTGGCTGTGTTACTTAAAGAGAATCTAAGAAGTCCAAAGATAGTTCTTGCTATTACCAACCATTTTCATTACCCAAATTCATGCTTGACTTCAGATCGTGCTGTTTTATGCCAGGGTAATTGTTTTATCGGGTCGAAGGTATTCAGGCTCCCTCCATTACCATCTATCAGCCAATATCTACAATGTTCGAGAGGACACGCCCCCGTTCCGTTCCACTTGGATTTCCAGAACAAGCTGAGCACATAAAATAGAAATGCGCCAACAGCAAATAAAATAGCAGCAACAAAAAGGCAACAAAAATTACTCAAATTATATGCAAATTTTATGCGACTAGCCTCGGGTTAGACCAAAGTCAGACCAAAGCTGGCAGGGAAGATGGCAGCAGTTGGGGAAGAGAAAGTGGCCCAGGAAGGCATCAGAAGTGGAAGGTCCAGACACACCTCACACCTCCTTTATCCTCGAATCCTTATACATAAATAAGCAAAAGCAAGAACAGGCGAATATAAAGTGTGGGTGAAAGGTTAAAAACTGGCAGGAGAAGCGAGTTCAATCTAGAGTTACATTAAAGTTATGTATTTCTTTTCATTTTCCTTGACTTTAATATTTTTAAGGTACTTTCAACAAACGGTCTAAACCGTTTGTATGACCAATCCTTCTTAAATTCCTTCTCTAAAGATCTGACAAATAAACTTGTAAGACTGCTTAATCTTAATCTTTTAAGAAAACTCTTCCGCTCTTTGAGATGGTCATTGCCCAGAGTAAAGGCTTGTTCTTACTAAATTAAGAAAGACATTTTGTAGGGCGTAAAGGGACAAGTTATTGAGATTGTTTTCAGAAATTAAACATTGAATGTTATTTACTATGCATGAATAATTACATTTAAAATAGGCTTTATAAAGTATTTTATTATCTTATAAATTAAAATAAATTTTAATATCTTATTTGAAAACACAAAAATAAAACGAAACCGAATCAAGTTAATGGTTTCTGCAAACACGAAGCAATATACATATTTTAAGTGCACTTAAATAATAGCATTTGTTTACCAAATTTTATTTCAATAAATAATTTATAGAACGGCAATTTCTAAACTGAAAATAACATCTAAAGGCAAACATAAATGACTTTATGGGACACAAGCAAACTAATATTTCTGAAACTATCGAAACCGATCAATAGCCCAGATACATTCCCATTGAAAAGACCATTAAAAGAGGGATTCAATTTATTGCAGCTCCTGAATACGAATATTTAGTAAAATGAAGAAAGCAAAACTGCAAAATAGTCGCCAGCTCCGAATAATTTCCGGTGCACAAAGATAGAAAGATACAAAGATACAGAAATGCGAACCTGAAGCAGATGCCAATTCGTGTTCAGAGCCAGGCTGAGAGCAGATCTAAGGACACAGGTCCTGCAGGCTGGGAATCCTGCAGAGTAGATGTTATGGGCGGCATCAACTGCAGAGCCAGAAGGAGAGCGGCTGGGCCCGACTCAGACAGTAAATTCCAACCGCTCCGCCCCTGTTCGCAAATACGCAATTGCAGATGCGACGATGATGCTGGCGATTGCGGCAGTTTATTTATACCCCCTGCTAAAAGTCAGGGGCGTGCTTAGGGGGGGACGGCGAGAGTGGGATGCTGGGCAGGGGGGGACCATCACCAGGAGATGCTGATGTTTGTCGGCGGAGTGCCTGCCTGGATGGCAACATTTTAATGTAGCTCATGATGTTCGCCTTCGCCAACCCAGACCATGAATCTCATCTCGGGGTGGGCGTGGCTGCTGGTATACGGGGGTGGTGGGCGCTCTGGGCTGGTGTCCTTGCCGCAGTGTGTGTGTGAGTCTCTTTTTTTTTGGTTTTTTGTTGATAGATATAGATACACGGGTTCCAGCAGCTCGATGTTGCCCAGCGATAGCGATAAAGACGAGCGCGGCGTGCGATGCATGTTATAATGAAAACCCCTTAAACCAAATAATGTGCGCCCACTTGGCCACCCTCTCGCCGCTCTGTTTGATATACGGGAGAGTCTGTGGAAATCCCAAGGAGGAGTCGGGGGAGCAACCTATCTGGGACATTCATTACACAGCAGATTCTCCCAGATTCCGCGCAGATAAATTGCTCATCATTTCACATCGGATTTTGGCTTTCTGGCAACAAACAACAGACAGATTTGGCCATCAGAAATGCTGCAGAATCTCTCTCAAGCTTTGCGGCAGAATTGGTAAGGAAGCACATAGTTGACGGGAAATTTATAAATGAATATGAATGGCATTCCATTCGGGAAAACATGATTTTATAATGAACATTTTTGGGGGAATTATGGGCGTTTCTATTGCAGCGATTGGAAAAAGGCAAGGAAATAAATGGGTTTTCATTGCAGGAAAGTATTTATTTACACGAATCCGTATATATTGATTCAGAGAAGGGAAAACCAATTGCTCAATTAAACAAAACATACAAAATAGTTAGCAACAATAGGTTTACGATTGTCTAGTTTTTTGGTTATTAAACAGAGCTCCTTAAATGGAGCTGCTTTTTGACATATTTTCCTTAAGTATAAAATCCATCTCAGCTGTAAGTTAAAAATTATATTTTATAGATAAGAGGAAATCAATTTCCTTTCCCTGCAATCCCATTGAACCTCCGAGAATTATTGCCCAATCAAAGAGCCCTTACTCCCCGCTAGATCATTTTGTCATCGAGCACTTAAGTGGGCTGCAGCAAAAACATAAATTAAATGTCAAAAACATAAATATTTTCGCTGGCACACACAGAGAGAAGCCCGAAAACCGTCTGCAGAACTTCCCCTTCCTGGCCAAAAGCCCCATCCTGTTGGCCCGTTTGGAATTTCAGCCCGAAATGGCGGTGGCCCAGAACTTCCGCCAGAAAGTGCCAAAAGAAAAGGAACCACCAAACCACCAAACCACCAAGCCACCGGCCACGGAACACATCAGCAGTATCACTGGGTACTGGGTGGCGAATAAAATGCCAGCAGTGCGAAAACTTTTAACATGCAAATGCGTCGCTTTTCCTCCTCCTTCGTTTTTTTTTCGCCGGCTGTCCCTTTTTATTTTAATTTTATTTCGTTTTTAATTTTCCAACAAAAGAGGGGCGACCAGAAGCGAACGTGATATCGAAGTTGGCTGAGATAAGTGCCGACAGTTATCTGCCGCACGACCACACCTCCTCCCGCATTGACGCCCCTGACCACGCCCATCGCGGACGTCAAGGAAAAGTTTTAATTTCAGTTTGGGCACAGAAATTTTTAACGGCCAGACGCGCCCGTTTGCATCTGCATCCGTGAGTTTCGCCCGTATCTGTATCTGCATTTTGCATTTTAATTGCAAATGGAAACAGTTATCTAAATTGGTCGAAATATTAAAACGACGCATCGGGTCCGCCCCACCCTCTCGCCCTTTTCTTTTTTGCGGGCGTGGCAACAAAACGTATTCGCCAGATGCGACCCAACGTGGGACACAAAAAACATTCCGTCGAGCATTCGAATGCGAGTTGCGAAATGCCAAAATGCGTTACACATTTTTGGCGCAAGGCCAGCTTGGATATCCGTAAAAAAGGGTATCCATTTAAGCCCCTCTGCAGTGGTGTACCACGTTACTACGGTCCCAAAATCCTGGGCTCATGCCGCTCGAAAAAAGGTCTCGAAATCGCTGAAGCCATGAGTAATTTGGTTGAGAGGGAGTTACATGCAGGGTGTTACTCTTTAAAGTGACAAATTAAACAAATGCCTAAATAAACCTTTCAGTCACTTTATAATACATCTATGATAATTTAGATCTTAAGTAGCCAAACTAAATAATAATCATTTCCTTTTTAACTTACAAGCCATATAAATGTCAATTAGTGCAAGGGATCAACATTACATTTACTATTCAAAAACACACAATAACTATCTAACTTGAAACCAGATAGAATATATAATCTTAAACAAATTCTAATACTTCTATTAAAGAAACTAAATTGTAATAAGCCATGGCCACGTTTTAGATAACTTGTTATATCAAGTAGATTCCCACTACTACTACTAAGCATCAGGCATCTCAATTTAGGCATTCCCATTTACATGAAGATATTGTCACCATTATCGAATCAATATTTCCTTATATTGTTAGTTTTGCTTTCCTAACATTTAAACTGAGTTATCATTGACTTGTTCGAGTCATGAAGCCAGGCATCTAAGCCAATATCCTTAATTCAGAACTCGAATCGCAATGAATCATGAAAAGCAGTTTCCATAATCCCCAAGTTAAGCCGTTCGAAGAACTCGAATCCAATCCATTGCCAGCTCCCGCCTGACTTTGACACTGACCACGCCCCCTCTTCGAAAGTTTCCGATCCAAGTTTTCCCAGTTAGGGAGCTTAAAGGCTGCCAGAGTCGAACGGAGCTGCAGACTATTTGGCAATGCAAATCGTAATGCCAGCTCGCTTGGCTTGGTTTGTTTGGCCAATCGCTGGGGCAATTAGTTAAATTTATTATTTGAGCACGCACCGCAACCGCAGCACCAGGATCCCAGGGGGCGTGGCTGGGTAGTGGGTGGAAACAAAGCAGTTTGCATTTGTCTCCGCATGAAAGGATTAATGACAGGCAACAAACAAGCAAACCGAAATCCCACCAAGTCCCCTTTCTTCCTTCCGCACCACAGCGACCGATGCATACATGCAATCTTGTCACTCACATTCAGTGCACTGAGAGAAATATCTTGGGATTGGGTCAGTGAAGGGTCTTATGGTAAATTATTGAAGAATAACTAAAATTACTGTATGGTCTGGATCTTTAAATGTTGGCAAACTAAGGGAAAGTTAAAAGAAAGAAAGAAAATATTTATAAATTCTATTTGTTTTAACTTGTAAACTTTTCACATTTTCAACCAATTGTAACCTGTAATTGCGTATTTTTCCTATTTAAAAATGATTATTTTAAACTGATATCTAAACTTATAAAAATAGTTTTGAGTATTACGTTTAATCACCTTTTAAAAGTTCATTGGCATCTATCTCTATCTCTTTTAATAACCTTTTCTAAAGTCTTGGTTTAACTTAATAAAAATACCGTAAAGACTTTCAGATCAGATCAGATCAAAATTGGAACCATTTAATTCCGTTCTAATCATCAGATATACTAATATATCATAATATCAGAGAAAAAGCTAAACTGATATGGCCACATTCATATTTTATTCTCTGCGTAATGGGTACCCCAGCCATTGTAAATATTTGGCTTTAAGGCAGCGCGAGGCTAATTCGTTTTTATGCCCGGGCCATGAAATATTTAAATTATTATTTATGGCAGAGTTTTTCCCATTTTCCATTTGCCGTTTTCCATTTCTCCGCTTTTCCACTCGTGCATCTCTGTCGCTCGCCGCATGTTAACGGATATTGGGGAAAATGGTTATGCATTCGTCCATAAATTGCCCAGGACTCATAAATCAAGCGCGCGAGACTTCAATTAATGCCCCACTATTGCCAGCGATAATTCATTTACTAATTTATCTTTTGCAAACAGAGAGAGAGAGAGAGAGCGGCGTGCCAGCATTAATTACAATGCAATTACTTATGGCGCGTACGGCGAACATGCTCATAATTATCTGATTGTAGGCGTGGCATCCATTCATTTGCATCTGCACCACCCCCAACACCCCCTCCATTTGGCGCCCTCAACAAAATCTGGATAATTATCCAGTAATTATCTTAAGACATCAATAAATTGCATCTCATTTGAATATGGCGGGCACTTGCTGCCAAGCAGTGTTTATGCAAGCAGTGTGTGGTGAATAGGGTGAGGGCAACTGCTTGCTTGAGATCTTTAGATCGCGTTGAGTGAAAACCTAAGTAAATATGTTTGTATATGTGCAGAAATATTGATTTGATCTCCCTGATTGACGGCTTTCGATCGATTTTCAATAATACAACAGATACTTTATAATTGAATTCAAAATAAAAACTCATAGAAATATATTCAATTAGAAATTCAATACAATTTTGGATGTCCTCATTCTGATGCATTTTAATTTTCTTAAATTTTTTAGTAATAACTATTTATTAGAGCTAGACTACAACTAAATAAAGAGGATCAGGATAGCTATTCAGTATAAATTAAAGAAAATATTTTATTATATATATAATATATAATATATATATATAATTCTTATTCTTATAAACAAGATCATTAATCTGCTAACGTTGTTTAATCTGTTCAGAAATGGGAATCTCTAGAACTATCAAATCATAAAAAACCAATAAAAACAATTTTTGAACACCCTAAAACTGCAAGAGCGTCACACTCTAATTTGTAAATAAATCTTAGGGCACGTATTGTCAAATATTGTGTTTTTAAATAGTTATCCATTAAATTATTATTATAAATTATAGCAGTTAGTGCCCTTGGGATAGCATAAATATTTTGTAACCAATAGGTTACTCCTTTAGTTCTAGCATCAAGTTGAGACACTTGATTTAATTAAATTTCGAGGCAAAAACAAATTTGATCACATAATTCGGTTCTGGCACGTTACCAGATAAATCTTGGGTTTACATGCTGGCCACGAGCCAAAATTTCAGTGTCCAAAAAACCTGTTCTAGACACAAAGTCAATAGTCACTCAGAGAAAATATTTTTGTAATGAAATTGGTTTGGAGATGTAATATGGATTACTCTAAGTAATTTATTATTATTATTATTATTTATTATTTTAGTTTATTTAGTATTTGAAAAACTCGTGAAAATTACTTAAAACTGAGAAAGCGCGCTTAGATTAATCACTTCGAAAAGAATTATTTCCATTTAAATTCGATAAAGAGAATAATAAACCAAGTTGAGCCCACCTTTAATTATGATTTAAAGAACTGATTGATTTCAAAAGCACTCCATGTCACACTCCCACATTGGGAAACTCATAAAGCCACCAAAATCTTATTTCACTGCGGCACACCTGTTTGGGGCATCTGCGAAATCTTCAACGAGATACTCACCCAATCGAATTTCACGTGCCACTGGCCGCGTTTTATTGTGATGACAGCTCCTTGGCGGTGGATATAGAGTCGCGGAACTGGGCATCATCATCGGGCATCATCAACTCGTAAAGCCAACCCCACGGCCTTTGTTTACAACCGCTCGTTGCGCTCGTCGTTAAGGTTGCGGAAAATAGTGGGAAAATGGTTGCTGGAGCCGCGGTATCTGGGCCACTGCATCCTGGCCAAAAGATCCCAGTCGAATGAGCGCCGGCCTGTGGAGGCGGCTCGTTTTGGAAGCCAGAGATTGTCGGCGGATTCGGTTTCCAGGTTCCAGCAACAGCATCCAATAAAAGTGCAAGTCGAAAACAGTGTTGGGAGTTTTATGGTCTCCATTTACTAGCTAAAACTTAAGGTAATAAAGGAGGATTAGTTAGTTTATAAAATGTAACAATAAACCATAATTAGTTTGATAATAACATAATATTTACCAATTTTAATAAATCTTAATAATAAACAGGCAAGGTCTGCTGTGATTTCTCTGATATATATTTTAGATTTAAACATAATAAAATGTTTTATGTTCAAGTAACATGTTACTTAAGTTTAAGTTTCCATAAAGTTTTAAATTTTGTTATTTTTATGAACTTTTTATATAGTAACATTAAAATTTTTACCGTATTTAGAGGATGATAAAAAGTATCTAGGCCGTCATCACTGGTTCCAAGGTGACCATCGGAAGCCACTGCGCAGGCGTTTACTCTTAGTTAGCATCCTCCTCCATCCTGCTGGAAACCATTCAGGCGAAGGAGGAACTGAAAGTGAGCTCTCCTTCATGCCGGGCTCCTTAGGCAGGCCTTACTGTTGCCATTTTCAGAGGAGGGTAGCGGAAAAGGAAAACCCCGTTCAGCAACGCGATTTCCACCCCTAAACTCACCGAGCCGCAGAATCTCACAGCTTGCGTTCCAATCGACTTTTGGCGACTCTCTCGCTCTCGAGGGAGGTTTCAAGCCGAAAATCAATAAAAGTCACGTCGCCGTCCATGTTGGGCTTCTCCTGCCGCCAATGCCTCAGCCTCCGACTCCGGCAGACAATGAAATGATGTTCTAGCCAAGGGACGACAGGATGGGAGTTCGAGGCTCGTGGTTCGAGACTGGGAGTTTCAGACGAGGACGCACGTGTTGTCCCTGGACTTCTGGCTCGAATGCGTGCGAGCAGCAGCAACAATACCAATTACAATAAAGACAGACATTTAGCCAGGATTCATTTGGTGCGGGGTGCAGGACAGCCAGCAGGACATGTGCAAAAATACGAAAAATACAAAAACAAAAAAACTCATAAAAACAACGCTAAGAGCAAGGATGAAAAATTTACCAAATGTATTCCAGCAACGGGTTTCTAATGGAAACAATTAAGTCATTAGCAAGTGTTGATTTTAGTGAGCGATGAGCCGGGTTGGGGATTTAGTTAAACTAATGTGCTCTGCCCATAATGGAGTCCTTCGGGGACTCCGTCCTGGGATTCCCCCATGCACAACACACAACACACAACACACTTGAATAGTTGTTGTGCCAGTGGCAGACCCAACTCGTTGGGCCGCCTTACAAATGCCTCGCATTTTTCTCAATTACAATGAACAACTTACTTTCGGGTTCAGTTTTCGGCGCAGAGCTCGGAAAACTCGAGACCAGCCACCGTTCTCACCATGTTGGCCATGTGTGAGTGTTTACGTCAAGAGGTGAACTGAGTGCCATTTTTTAACCATGATTGAAGAGTTAAATGTTGTGGCACTTTGAGCGGGCTCAGTTAACTTTTTGGCAAATGACTTTCGGCAGTATTAACCGTTGGGTTACATGCTCGTTGGGTCACATGGCTGTCCAGGTGGGACCTTGGGGAGATCTAAGCTAGTTTATCGTGGCTTATCTTGGGAGGTATCTAGCTTAGGATTGAGCAAAGGTATTTTTCATCAGGCTTACATGCTAGCTGAAGTCAAACAATCCTTTATGTTTTGAAAAGAATGATTTATTCATCAGTTCTAGGAAAGTTAGGCACTTAGACTTAATATATATTTTATGTTTTCTAATTTCGATATGATATTCAAAGATCTGAATTAAGCAACCTGCAAAGCTATGCGATTGAATTATTAAATCAGCTTGGCCCTTATCATTCGCTCGTGGCAGTTGGGCGATGAGCCAGGCCCAGCTACATAGGAAAAGTCCGATTAAACTTTATCAGAGAATGTTATTTACTTAAGTATATAAATGTGTTTTACATACACCGACGGATGCAGAGCAGAATTCATAAGACACTCAATCTCAAGTGAGTCCGAAAATAATGTAGTCTGAATGGGAGCTAATTGAATGAATCATTAATAATATAAACACAGGCCGCATCCGGACTGGCGATTGCCGAAAAAGCGAGGGATCCAGTCTTGTTGCGTGGGAACGGGAAATGTGGGATTGCGGGATTGCGGGGCACTACCAGTTGGAGGGCACTGGGATGACGCTCGGGAAGAGATGCAGTCGGGCATCGGCGTGGCCCAACTTGTTCGTGGCATTGCAGTAATAGTCTCCGAAGTCATCCTCTCCAACGCTGTCGATCCGCAGCACAGAGGTTGTGGTTCCCGAGGAGGAGGCGGTGTTGGCCACCTCCTTATACGGACTCGATTGCAGGGGCACTCCGTTCCGGTGCCAAACTACAGTTGGTGCCGGGTATCCCTGCACAGAGCACTCCAGCTCCGCAGTGTGGGACACCATCTGGGCGATCTTGGGCGTCTTGACGGCAATCTGCGGCCGGAACTCCACCTCCACCCTGATCAACCGCTTGTCCGGCTGACCCTCTCCGTTCTCGGCGATGCAGTAGTAGCCTCCGCGATCCATCCGATGCACGGAGCGAATCCGGAGAGTGGGCTCCGCGAGGGAATGACCACCGGCTGGCATCACGGCATTATGTTCGCGGGTCCACGAGATCGTGGGCTTGGGGAATCCATTGGCATGGCAGGTCAGTTCCAGATTCTGTCCCTCCGTCACCAAGGTGCTCTTGAGAGTGTTCTCCGCGATCACTGGCGGGGTCTTGATCTGCAGACTCAGCTTCTTGGTCAACTTCTCCGTGGCCGAAACAAGCACCTGGCACTCGTAGGGTCCCATGTCACTCACTTCGATCTTCTGAATGCGGAAGGTATAGGTGGCAGTTCCAGCCTTGGGTCCTTCGGTGACCGTGACATTGTAACGCTGATCGGGAAGGCTAAGGAAATTCCGCATGGACAGCACGACCGAGTTGGTATCGGACTCGCTAGGTCGCTTGGCCCAACTGACCGAAAGCTGGCCCACCTCCTCCACGGTGCAGTTGAACTCGACGGTGTCGCCCACACTAGCCACCACATCCTTACTGATCTGACTTATCACTGGGGCTCCAAGGATTGACTCCAAAGTGATCGTCAGGACCAAGAATAGGCCGATGAACAGCCTCTGACACGCCATGGCTGATCTGTAAGAAAAGAATATTGAAAAGGAAGAGTCACTTTAGGTTGAAGATTATAAGGAGAACACTTTTAACTCCCAATACGTGTACATATTTGATTTGATTGGTTAAATTTAAACTAAGTTCCGCCTAAATCAAAGATTAACGTCAAAACATCAATAGTTGTTATTCCAAGATTGGAGTGAATATGCTTATTATTCAATAAACTAACTGTTTCAATTTGAAACTTTCAAATGGCAATTGTTTCGAATTCACTTTTGGAGGTGTGCGATCTTTATTATCTTGATCTTGATTATTTTTACGATTTATTAGTATATTATTTTTATTTATTTATACTAATTTGTTAAATTACACGATTCAATGATTTCTTTGATTCTCCCTGTTTTCGATTATCTCTGTTCTATAGGTTCACTGTGCTTCACTCCACTTTACGGACTTCCTCACTCTCTGAGCCGTCAGACGCAACTGCGCTCAGTCCGAAATCCCGAATCTCTTCTTTCGACGGATCCGTGTGCCTTTTTCTCATTTTCAGTTTCTTTGTGTTGCTTTTTCTGCGCCGACGCCGAGGGCTCGTTATCTACTCGAAGAGTCCCGAAAATTGTGCACTGCGAGAATAAGGCAGGTAGATATCATTATGATTGATTGGCTTGTCTGCGCGAGGTAATGGGTACACTTGCAGAAATTCAGATTTGATTTTTATTTTATACTCTGGTGTAAATGTTAACAATTATTTGTAAGTCAAAGATAAAACGGGCATGTTAGTGCTGAAATAAAAATGGGTTTTTGGATTAAGATAAGTTTATGGCAACATTTGGGTTTAGTACCCAACCTACTATGATAAAAAAGTGACGAAGAACTTATAATAATATAACTTAAAACTAATATTTTTATTTACCAAATGACTAAAAACTTTGTTTATGAAATCCATACAATGCATTTCAACTAGTTTTGGCATTAATATATTTCACGAATTGTTTTCATATAAATTCAAATATTTTTCTCACAGTGTATTTGCTGAAGAAGTCATCGACATTCTGGATCGTGTATTGCCTTCGGTTGTTTACTTTGTCGCCTCAACAGTATCTGTGTTTGTATCTGCTTCTGGAAGTGTGTGTTGGGTTTCAGCCCGTATTTAAATTGTTTACTGGATTATCAATGCACTCTCCTTCTCGTCTCAATTGATTTGTTTTGCTGTCTGTTGTTGTTGCCCTTTAGGCCCCTGCGGCGCCCATTGGGCAACGCCCGCCCCCCAAGATAAGCGGTCAGTTGCAAAAACAAAGCGCCAGCGAAAGAATCAGCGGGAAAACTAAAAGACATCCCAAACTCAAATTCAAATTCAAATTCAAATTTAAATTTGTGCCGCCATTTGGCGAAAACGATTAGGGATTCGTGGAAGGGAACCAAGGGGAAGGTCAGCAGCGGGGTGGAAAGGGAGGAATGCGAGCCATTTGTGATTTATGGCATGGCGCGCTACTTTCCGCTGCCGGCGAACAAAAGCAACAACCAGCCGCTGGAATATCCTGTGCGCTCTGGAAATTTCAGCGATCCCAACATCTAATAGTGCTGTCTCTTTTCGCCCAGGAGCATGGGCGCATGCGCGAAAAGGCACCCGAAAAGGGGGTGGAAAGCGTTGCGTTGGGTGGGATTTATTTTGAGTTCTTGTGAGTCCTTGTTCAGCCATGCTGGGAAATTGAGCGGGAAATTTAAGGGGCAGTACTCGGGGAATTTAAGGAACTTTAACCTAGCTGCTTGTGGATAGTCCTTCATTTTCCTTTAAGGTAAGTTTTTGTAAGAAGTTTCTTGGGGGAAATAAGGATTACCATATAGGAGGTAATGGAATTTATACTTTAAGAAGGAGGAATTATCCTTTTTATTCTTTTTAATATAGCTAATTATTTACGATACCGTATATTAAAAGATCTAAATATGCTTTTAATGCAATTAAATAATTTAAATTTATTTATATGGTTTCATTGACTGCACCATTTTTATTAAATATGTTTAAAATATCTCCTTAGTTACTTTACTTTTACTTTTTTCAGAGTATTTCCTTTGTTTATACTCATGTCAGTCGAGCCAAAGGCGTTAGCTGCTATGCCTCTTAACCCAATCTTAGCTCTTAGTTTAAAACTAATTGTAAGCATCAATAAATAAATAAATTATTATATCAGAAAGTTTTTAAAAGCAATAGCTGATGTGATTAGGCTTCACTTATTTATTGGATAACTAAGACTTCTTGCCTATAAGTCTTATATGAATAAAAAACAATTTTAGTTGATTAATTGAAAGATGTAGAGGCTTCAGCCGAATACGTATTGAAACAGAAAGAGCCTTATAGTAGTTTAGACAGACAACCTATTTTAACAACAATTAGTCAAATATTTAGTACGGAATATAATAAATATATAATAAAAAACAAGGCGTTATTTGTTATTTAAATATGACAACGATTTAAGTTAAAACAGTTTAAAATTATTTCACTTGTTGTATAAACACTCGTTTAATTGAAAACTTTCGCCTGCCCCGGAAACTTCGCCCCCGTCTTTTCGCATTTAATTTCCATAATTCCCAGCCCGACTTCTGATCACCCCCCGGGCAAAAGTTCCCCCTAATACCCGTCGAGGTTAACCCGGCTTAACTATGGGAAATGATTGATGACGACGCTGTCTGTCTGGCGAAGAAATTCCCCTTAAGAGCAACGAAAACGATAGCCACAGTTTCTGGAAAATTAAATCACATCTTAAATCGTTTCGGTGACTTCTGCCGAAATGAGGCCGTTCCCGTGGGAGGGCAGCTGCATCTGTCGTCCGAGGTTCAAAGTCCGAAGTCCTTACTCCGTTTTCCGTACTCCCCATCTCACATCTTCCAGAATTCCCATCTCTGAGTGCACATTCGAATCAGATAATTGTAAATTGTGTAAAATAATAAATTTCCAGTTAACTATCTGTGGACCGCATAGGGCGCTTCTATTCCATTGCTCTTCCCCTCCGGTTGTGGGTTATCCCTGGCTTCAGTTGCATTCCGGCAGCGTCATTATGACCGTCGTTGCGTCGATGCCTTTTTGGATCCAGGTCCAGGTCTAGGTCCTGCCGGGTCCTGCCTGGTCCTGGCTGCTTTATGCAACGGTCGACTTGGCTCGACCAAACTGGACACACACCGAAACCAAACGAAAGAGACGGCTAGACGGCGTGCGAGAGAAAGCGAGAGAGGGCTGCCGTACGCAAGCGGATCCAAAACAGAAAATGTCAAATTTTGTAATTTATTACCCGAATCCTGTTTCTGTCAGTGACTCTTTGGGTGTTTCGCTTCGGCAGCGGCACACACGGAGGGTATTCAGCAGGCGGGCTGCCGAGCGGGGAGGGGAACAACGTCCTTTGTCACACACTGCGTGTGAATTTGTGGCCCAGTCCTGCACAGTGGTGCATCGCACTTCCTTTCATTACGATTTTCAAAACCAACAAAGCTTCGTTGTATTGTGAAATCTCTCTTTCCATCGTATGATAACATTCAGCTCATTACTGAGGGCTAAGCAGTACTTAAGACTTATTATTCTTTTACCTACATATTTTTAATAGGGATAATATATGTAATTATTTTTTAATCAGGATAATTTTAGATGAAATTAAATATTTTTAATATATTTTTCTAAGTGGCGGAGATCTAGAAGTTGTTATGCCTATTTAAACAATAACTTCATAAAGTAAAAGATCTGCAGAAGTATTAAATGTGTTCCAAAAACTGCTTGGTCTAAGTTAGCTTCTGGCATATTTGCCAACATTATCTTAAATTCAAAATTATAATTTTCATGAGCGCGAATTGGTTATCAAAGCAACCACTGTGCCTTTGCTGTGTACTCTTTGGCTTTGACTATGTGCGCGTATTTTGTTTGCCTTTTGGCTGCACTCCGACTCCGAATCCGAATCCGCCGTCGACTGGAGTGTCTCTGAATTGACTTTTGTTGCCAGTTGGCAGCGGCAGGAGCGACAAAGCCAGGCCAACAGCAACAAGCTCATGCCAGATCCCAAAAGCAAACACGACAATTATTCGGTAAATGTCATTAAAAAATATTTCACTTAAGGCCTTCTGACACTCGCTTAAAGGTCAACTGACTGGCGGGACTTCTTTTTAAAATACTGGAGTCTTGAATTCTGCCAAGAGATGCAGTATTTGTGCAAAGCTCTTCATATAACAGCTAGAATTTATAGATTCCCGATTAAGATAATGTCAGTTATGTAAGAATTGATTCAACAAGCCTGTAATACACTCGTAAATATAAACAATTACAGCTGTAGTGTTAACATTGGCCGTAAACCATGTTCCGATTAATTAGCTATCTTTGCACAGTGATAGCTGATAGATAGATAGCCGATAGATAACAGCAAAGGCACTATGTCATTTGAAATATTAATCAGTAGCGAATCAACTGCTAAAGCGATCGGTTGTTAGAGTGCCAATTTTTTTCAATCAAAGGCTAGAAATGGAAGAGGATAATCTCACGGTTGTGCTGTACCTTAATGGCCTGCGATTGGTAAGAACAAATTGGTGAACAAATCAGCGCTCTTGATTATTTAGCAACGTTAACCGCTTTATTAGGAACAACGGCCGATTCCTGAGGTAGATGATTTTGGTAAGCAATGTTTCATTTACAAGAAAATTTTAAAGGATCTCCCTGCATCTCAGACAAGGAGCGGCTTTCAGTATCTGCTAATAAATACATTTAATTTGATACCACTACTGCCCTTGAGTGGCATTGAAATCACTTACCGCTTGAGGCCTAAGAACCTTCACTTTTTGATAAAATCTTAAGTAATCTTCTGATTTGATTTGTTTTATGATTCATGGTGTGTCCGACTAAAGTTTCGTTGATAAGGATCAATAGCCGTATGATCGCTTAGATCACAGGATTTATAAGAGATTGATTAGGGATTAAGCCTGCAGATCTTGGGTTACATAATCCGTCCACACCCACTCTAAGGTCCACAAGCCACGAAAAATTGTGACGTATATCGCTTTAAGATTCACGTTTTGGTTCAAGCTTACAGATTATTTTTTCGTTAATACCTACAATTTAGTAAACGCAAAGATAGATATCTCA
This sequence comes from Drosophila eugracilis, assembly GCF_018153835.1. NCBI lineage: Eukaryota > Metazoa > Arthropoda > Insecta > Diptera > Drosophilidae > Drosophila > Drosophila eugracilis. The sequence goes on from NW_024572246.1 coordinate 74,545, forward strand.
TGGGGACTATGGACTTTCTTCTTTTTAATTTGTATTCTACATTCTTCTTCTAATTTATTCCTTCTAGATGTCCTTCTAGCAATAGACACTGTTGCAGTGGGAAAATCTGATTTACACTATTTCGTTTATGGAAGACCTAATCCTATTTTATTTAATATATACTCAAAGTAAGTATACAATACCAATGTCATAAAGGGTTAAAATATTAAAATCATTTTCCAATATTCGTTGGAAATGATCTAGAAAGAATTTCAAACGTAACGGGTGATTCCTTAATCTCTTTTTTTCTTTAAATCGAATAAAGCACTCGAATTTTGCATCATAAAATATAAATTATTATTGGAATCCATAAATTGGCTTTGGCATTTACGTTTTAAAAATAACTTCATTTAAATGTTGTTCGCGGCTCCGTTTCCAGTGCGCCATTCGGAATGTTCATTTTTGCGTCACTTTTTCGAGCATTTCTGCCTGCATTCCGCGAATCACGCGTTTTATGTTATCCTGTAAGGCTTAAATCGTCTTCGACTTGTCTACATAGACCAAAGACTTTACATATCCCCACAAATAATAATCAAGGGGAGTTAAATAGCATGATCTGGGTGGCCAACTTACAGTTGTCCAACAAAGTAAATTTAGAGCGAAATTGGGCGATATCAGCACGAATTGTTGATTCTCTAGATCGATTATGACGCCCATAATATGGAACAAATGAGAACCCTTCACAGTCCTTCAGTTTTAATATATTTTTTTATTTTACAAATTTTCCGATTCCTTTTAACGAGAACCCTCTGTCAATGATACATAGCTATGCCGGCATTATGAACATAGCTAGAAAAAACACCATATGCTCGACTGAGGTTGTACTATTTCACTCAGGGATAAAAATGTTATCAAGCCCATGGTAATTGGCTACGAGTCCTCCGGTGTGGTGGTAAAGCGGGGCCAGAAGGTGTCTGGCCTGAGCGTTGGCGACCGCGTGGCTATCAAAGCGGGCTTCCCCTGCCACTACAGCGATCGCTGCAAGGAGGGTAAGTTTTGCAATTGCCCTGAAAATGTCTTCTGCGCCTTCGCCCCCACCGATGGCACCCTCACCCGCTATTTCAAACACCCGGCGGACTACTGCTTGAAACTGCCTAATCACGTCACCATGGAAGAGGGCGCTCTGGTCAACCTGGTAGCAACGGCAGTGTCATCCTGCAGCTTGGGAAGGCTCCAGCCGTGCTCAAAACTTGTCATTTGTGGAGCACAACCCTTGGGCCTAGTCACGTTGATGGTAAGTTTTGGAAATATGCATGTTTGGGTTATAAAAATGGGACAACTTCTCTCTACATAAAAAGAAATCTTAATATAAGGAATCTTATATAAAAACGAATCAAATTTCTAACAAATAAATTCATAGAGGACTGTAAGACTAGAAAAATATCACAGCAATTTATAACTTCTCTAACCTTTCAGGTCGCCCAAGCCATGGGGGTCTCTCAGATCCTAGTGACAGACATGAAGCAGCACCGCCTGGAATTGGCCAAGGAGCTGGGCGCCACACACACTCTTCTGGAGAAGTCGGAACAGTCCGACACGGAAGTGGTGGAGCACGTCCGCGAAGCATTTGGAGATTTAGCAAGTGCTTATATCAGGACCAGTTACATTGGACTGGAGACGTTATTGACCTCAGAGGTATAAAATCTTGTAGTACGAAGCTAGAATCTGCAGACATGGCTAAAAAGGATGAGAAGAGCAACTTGTTAACTAAACCTAGTTTTTCCTAATTTCCCTTCCAGGTTCTTGAGTCGGGTGGAGTTCTAGCCATCTCGAACCCTGCATCTAATGCTAGAATCAGCAGCGAAGAGTAAGTTGAATCAGCCAAAAATCTACATGTTTACCGATCTTTCCTTTCAGCTATGCCCAAGCCCTTTCCTTGGTAGCCTCAGGAAAACTGAATCTGAAGCGTCTTATGAGCCACCATTTTGATATCGAGGAGGCTGTACAAGCTTTCGAAACAGCAAAGATGGATCTGGAGGACGTCTTAAAAGTGATGATCCACGTCAAGCCTAGAGCTAAATAGAAAATGACCTCTAACTTTGTTTCAAAAATACTCATCAATGGGATAAATATATGTGTGTTCTATGAATTTGATAAATAAACAAAAGAGCTATTTATATGTAACTCATACACCATGTGAGTTAATTAAACATGTTGGGCTACTTACTGTATATATAAAAACATTTTAAAACGTAATGTCTGCATTCATTTTGAGCTTTTAGCGACTTTTTAAAATCAAAGTGATACAATTTGTTTTTTCTTTTTTGTATAACAAATAACCTCTTTTTTTTAATGTTAATCAGCCATTTTAGTGGCTTTAATACGTTGAGTATTCTATTGTACAAATAACATAAATACATAACAGGAAGAGTTTTGCTACTTTTTGCTACTTTAAAGCAAATGCATTGAAATCTATATCCTAAAAAGTAAAAAACGACAGAAAAATGTTTCTTTCATCTATACAGTAATAACGTATTTGTTTATGCATAAAAGGTGACAATTGAATTTAATGCTTACAGCATTCTGTTGTTTATTTATCAGTAAGACCAAGTATATAGTGCATCAAATTGATGCAGATTTATTCAATCATTTTTGCTTTAAGTTTAATATTACGAAACATCTTGATACATTTTGAAATCTAAGTTGCTTGAAACAAGAAGATAAATGATTTATTACGATCTTAATTCATTATTAGGAGTTTAATAAGCTTATTATCATTTAATATTTGCTATATTATAATTTAATAAATTGAATTCTACCTCTGACGTCTTTACGAATAAATCCCCTGTTATATGAAACGATATCTGGTTTATAATGCTTTCTATGTAATTGGAAATGTTTTTGTTTAACTTTTGACATCATTTGTAACCCTTTAAATAAAAGCAAAACTCGAAATCGATATATAAAAGGGTATAATTTTGGGCAAAAGGTATTTCAAAAATACCGCCAAAAATCATTTACCTTTTGTCTGTATACAACAAAATTCTTAAAGATTTTCAAAAGGGGCGCTATTTTCTTATACACTGGCGCCATCTCCCGAAACTCTCTGAGACTACAGTTTCCACGGCGTTGCCAGATTGTTCCATTAATAACTCGTGAATAAATGGCAATGGCTTAAAACCCAAAATTAACGAAATAAATATAATGCACAACTTCTAAAAACGGCTTGTTCTTCATTAGATAATTAGTAATAACTAACTCAACGTTCCAGTCTTTATTCTTCCATCGCTACTTACTCAGCCCCATCCCTAAATAACGGCACTATGCAGATGCGAAGCAAGTGGATCGCAAAATCGCAAAATGTTGGCGAAATAAGTTCGCGAGCGTCTCGAACGTAACCGGTTACCAAAGAAAACAAAATATTTTCCCGCGATCCAATTGCAATTTCGCAGCGCGGTGCTAGAAAATCCCTGAAAACAAAGCGGCGGAGTGTTTGGGGAAAATGGCGCAACCGCCGCCAGATCAAAACTTTTACCACCATCCGCTGCCACACACGCACACACATCCCCACTCTCATCCGCATCCGCATCCGCACCCACATCATCAGCATCCGCAGCTCCAGCTGCCGCCACAATTCCGGAATCCCTTCGATCTGGTGAGTGGAAAGTGGGCAATATCGCTGGGGAGTACAGTACAGACTATGTATGGTGAACTGCTAGAATCGAAGTCCGATTTTTTACCCCTTTAAAGGTTTTTCTAAGATAAAATATGATCTATTTCATTTTTACTTAATTTAATTAGTTTAGAATCTTTTACAAAACTGAACGCTTTTTAGTTAGTCTAACTAACAAGAAGCTTCGACCAAATAGATATTGGGATAAATGACGAGTAAAAATGTGTGTAAGGATCATACATATATACACTGAAAATAGTGTCTTAGTTTCAAGGATCTTTGGTTACTATGTCTAATAGGAAGATTAACTTAGCTTAAGCATATTAAGTTGTGCGTTTTAATTTAAGAAAGGATTCTAGGTTGGAACTCTGAGCCATTTTTCTTTTGTCTAATAATAAAGGGTTTCTTCGTTTAAAATATTAAAATGATTAGTATCATACCAAAAATATTTTAAGCAAAAAGTTTAAAAGTTTACCCTCATCCTTATATTTATAAATTTCAGCAGTCAATAGATCTTCCAGTTTCAATAGGTCAGAAAACTATATAAATTTCGTAATTATTGTGATTGTGTAGATTTCGTAATTAACTTATGGGAAAGAGTTTTACAAACTTTGGCCATCGATGCCAGTCGTCTTTTCATGTTTTTATATAAAGATAGTTCACTCTCTGATTCTTTGCAGCTTTTTGATGAACGAACGGGTGCCATAAACTACAATTACATACGTCCGTATCTGCCGAACCAGATGCCCAAGCCAGGTGAGTCTGAAGTAAACATTGTCCACCACCGCCTTATCAGATATGTATCCCCCAGAGGAGTTGCCTGACTCTCTGGTGATGCGACGACCCCGTCGCACTCGCACCACCTTTACCAGCTCCCAGATCGCAGAGCTGGAGCAGCACTTTCTGCAGGGACGATACCTCACGGCTCCCAGATTGGCGGATCTTTCAGCTAAACTGGCTCTGGGCACTGCCCAGGTGAAGATCTGGTTCAAGAATCGTCGGCGTCGTCACAAAATCCAATCAGATCAGCACAAGGATCAGTCGTACGAGGGAATGCCTCTCTCGCCGGGTCTAAAACAGAGCGATGGCGATCCCCCCAGCTTACAGACCCTGAGCTTGGGTGGAGGAGCCACGCCGAATGCCTTGACCCCATCGCCCACGCCCTCGACGCCAACCGCCCACATGGTAGAGCACTATGGCGAGTCCTTCAACGCCTACTACAACTACAATGGAGGCAACAGTCACGGCCAGGCCAATCGCCATGTGCAAGCACAGTATCCTGCGGGGGGAGTACCAGGATCCGCCAATGGTGGCCAGTTCTTCCAGCAACAGCAGGTTCATCATCATCAGCAGCAGCTGCACCACCAGAGTAATCATATGACGCTCCAGATGCAGCAGCAGCAGCAGCAGGCTCCGCAACAGCAGTATCATCACTTTGACTTCCAGCAGAAGCCAGCCAGCGCCTGCCGCATCCTGGTCAAGGACGAACCGGAGGCTGACTACAACTTCAACAGCTCTTACTACATGCGATCGGCAATGTCTGGCGCCACTGCATCCGCCGTGCCACGCGGCGCTGCCTCGCCGGGCTCCGAGGTCTACGAGCCATTAACACCCAAGAATGACGAGAGTCCCAGTCTGTGCGGCATCGGCATTGGCGGACCCTGCGCCACCGCCGTTGGCGAGACGGAGGCGGCCGACGACATGGACGACGGAACGATCAAGAAGACGACGCTACAGGTCAGCCAAGAGTTCAACTTACCACCTTGACTTTTGATGCTAATACAAATTCAATACCACTTAATAGTTAAACTGCTTTTACAACAGCTTGTCATGAATATGTTATCATATCTTACCGTATTATGGAATAAGTGTACTAATAATTATTATATTTTCCTGTTAGATCTTGGAGCCATTGAAGGGTCTGGACAAGAGCTGCGACGATGGCAGCAGTGACGACATGAGCACTGGACTAAGAGCTTTGGCTGGCAATGGAAATCGGGGTACAGCCTTTGCCAAGTTCGGCAAACTTTCGCCCCCACAGGGCCCTCAGCCGCCCCTCGGAATGGGAGTGGCCATGGCCGAATCGAACCAATATCAATGCACGATGGATACGATAATGCAAGCGTATAATCCCCATCGTAACGCCGCAGGCAACTCGCAGTTCGCCTACTGCTTCAATTAGCCTGGACAAGCGGCGTCCCACAGCGTTTTATTAGCTTTAGGTTAACCACTGTTGTTCCTGATTGTACAAATACCAAGTGATTGTAGATATCTACGCGTAGTAAGTTAGGCCTACTCTTAAGAACCATGTAAATTGTTTTTAGCCAAGTTTAATGTACTAGCCTAGTCAGCAGGCAAATCGGATTTCAGTGCCTTCTGTAGTGATACCCTATTAAAGTCAAAACTTTCCCGGCAATACGCTCTTCGCCTTGGTTGCTTCTGGAGAAGGAGTTCCCCTAAAGCCCAGGAACTTCCCTCTAGAGCAGCTTAAGGCCTTTTGGGCTTGAACGTATTCCAGGGAAAGTTACTATCCTATTTTTAAATTCCGAGCCAGCAATTAAGTCTTTACTGAACAAATTTGGCATAGCTAAAAACTGTACTAATCGAAAAGCAAAATGTTTCTCTTGGCGGTAATCAAGTCAACGATTACCTCTTAAAGATTGGACATTTAAACAATAATATTCGATAAGATATTTTCAATTTCTATGCTATGCCAAAGAGTCTGGCATATCAAACATTTGCACATTCTTTTTCAAAGAATCGTCAGCAAATCGTTGTATCAACTAATGCAGACCATTTGTTTAGTTACAAAGATTTATTTCCTGCCTACGGAATACTTAACTTTCCCATTTTTTATTCTTATCACTATAAAGTGCATTGAAATTTGTTAAGCCTCGAGATTACTTTTAGAACGGTGCACCTTCGATGTTGTCGCTTTAAGTTTTATCATTATGGGAAAATATAAGCACTACTCTAATAGAGTAAGCTGTGACTAACTACATACGAGTGTATTAACCGATTTGTAGGAAATGTGTCTCTTTCTAGGATGAACGAAAATAGTATCTGGTTTTCCCGAAAATCTTATGAATTTAAAAAGCACTTTATGGCACATACTCACACATGCCTGTCATAAAGCAAGATTCGCGATTTTCCGCGAACACCCGCGGATCGTAAAACCGAGACCAGCTGCCTGTGTTTATATAGCTACCTGGTCGCCGACCTTCCCCGTCCGTATCTCCTTTTCGGTCGCACTATATAGGTAGGCACTGCACAGGCAACTCTGGCTGGGCGCCGGCAGGCAACTTGTTGCCATTATTTTCTTTGATATAAATTTTGGAAAATCCAGAAATTCAAGAAGCGCTCTACATGAACGAATGTTGATCGGGTTTTGCCCAGTTCTGTAATTTTTATTGATCTCGCTCCTTGGCCCGCTCAAATGGGCGCGTTTTAAAAGGTGGATTACGGGCTGTACTGGGGAAAACCATGACGCGAAACCATTCTTACTTTTCGTTACCTTTGTTTTTTTAAGTTTTTTGTCTTAATTTGATTAAGTTTGAAAATAATTGATGTTTCATCCGATATATAACAATATTAAATTAGTTGAAATATATATTCATTTTTATATATTATTATCTAAGAATTTTATTACCAATATGTTAGATTAATCTATACCTGCATTTATGCATCTTATAATTGTATGTATATGTAAAGGTATTTATATTAAGAAAGTTGAAATGTCTTAAGCAAGTAAGCAATGAAATTAAAACTTGCCTTTTGATGTGAGAATTCAAACATTTATTATAAAATTAAATATTAGTAAGATAAACATAATTAGCCAGCCAAATAGCTTCAAAATTAATTAAATTTATGTAAATATTTTTAATATGACATGGTAATTTGTTTTAAATTTACGAACTTTATATTTATTCTAAGCTAAGAACCTCAACTGTACCACAGACATAGCCACATTTCCACATGGTTATCCTGTCATGACTTTTCCTTTGTCCCAGTCCATTTTTAGCGAATTCCCAGAAGGAGCAAATCCGATAGCGCCAGTAATAAAATTTGCGAACAATAGCCGAGTCCGAGGACGGGATACGTAGGAACGGAGGACCGCGTCGGATTCGCATTCGGCGCGACGGAGACAGTTCCTTGGGCATATCCTCCTGGCACAAACAAAGTCATAAACTGTCCAAATCGAGCATAAAACCCCGAGGGGCATCCTTTCTCGCAGCGTTGCTTTCATTGCATTATAAGGATAATTGCGGACGGCGAGCGACCAAAAGCCGCGACAACAGCCTCGGTTTCACTTTCAGCGTCGCCACCGGAGGCCCTTTCAACAGGTGCTATAAGTTGGACAACAATCGCCTCGGATCTCCGATCATCATCAGCTCGTCTACCTGGCGAGACTCCGTCTCTCGTGGCCCCGGAGCCCAGCAACTGCGTCTCACGCAACACCAAATCCCGCCAGGATTTTGATCAAAACAAGCCTCTAGATTGCCCATTGCCAATGGCCGGGAGTCGTCGGACTTGGCTAGTCTCCGAGGTGCCAGTCGGCCAACGCAGCGACGAAGGGATTTACGACTCGCGGGCTTAGGCAAATTTTTTCGCAACGAAGTGTCGACGGGTTTGACCTGCTTAGGCTATCTACCTAAATTGCTTCCTATATAAGGTTGATGTTTGCTTAGGACGACAGATCATTCCACTTTTGACAGTCCAGTCGACAGTAGCAGAAGAAGATGTCATCCGTCATGCATTACTATCCAGTACACCTGACCAAGGTGGGCCCGTATCCAGCAGTTCCTTCGGAGGCCAAATACAGTGATGTGAGTACTAGGACTTAAGCTCAAATCTTGGGATCAAGTTGATTGGTTTTTATTCCCTTTTTAGTTGATCTATGGCCATCATCACGCTGTGAACCCCCTCAGCCTGGCTCCCAGTTACAGCCAGATGAACTCCAACCCCACCACACTAAACGATCATTGCTCCACGCAACAGCTGCACCAGCAGCAGGTGTCCTCGGATGAGAACCTACCAACCCAGCCCAGCCAGGACTCGCAAAGGGTGAAGTTGAAGCGATCCCGAACTGCCTTCACCAGTGTCCAGCTGGTGGAACTGGAGAACGAGTTCAAGAGCAATATGTATCTGTACAGGACGAGGAGGATTGAGATTGCCCAGCGGTTGTCTTTGTGCGAACGCCAGGTGAAGATCTGGTTCCAAAACCGTCGCATGAAATTCAAGAAGGACATCCAGGGACCCCGCGAATCTAAGGCTAGTGCCAAAATGGCCCAGCCCCAGGCTGAGCAGAGTGCCCATCGCGGAATAGTGCAGCGCTTGATGTCCTATTCCCAGGATCCCAGGGAGACATCCGCTGCAGCAGAAAAGCGTCCTGTGGTGGCAGTAGCTCCCGTGAATTCCCAACCAGACTTTGTCCAAACGAAGATCAAAACCGAAGTAGCACCAATGATCAACCACAGCAGCAACAACATGTGCTCCAGCTCCGATCTCAGCGAGATCTTGGAGCACCTGGCTCAAACTACAGCTGCTCCAACAACCAGCATTTCGAATCCAGGACCCTCAACCAACTCCAGTTCCACCACCACTTCTGGGCACTATTCCTACAATGTGGATTTGGCCCTGCAGAGCATCAAGCAGGATTTAGAGGCCGCCGCCCAAGCCTGGTCCAAGTCGAAGTCCGCACCACTTCTGGCCACTCAGTCCTGGCATCCTAGTGCCCAACACCAGATCCCTACGAGCGTGCATAATGGTCCCTCTATGAATTTGTCATGGGGCGAACCTACTGCCAAATCCAGAAAGCTGAGCATTAGCCACATTAATCCCTGTGTCAACAGCTTCAATTATCCCAATTAATCAGGAGTCTATCTTGTTAGTTCATTTAATTAAACTTAGTTCTTAAGTCTTGTTAGAGCTAAGCAACCGTCTCTGGCCCTTGGACGCAAAATTCTAACGCAACTCAGTGACTTAAGCCATGTATTATTAGATAATCGAACAAATTAAGCATATTTTTTTTTTTAATATTTTCCAACCTATGTGTAAGAATCATATATGATAAATAAAAAATTAAAACAAAATAACTTTATTTTATTTTTTTTGAATTCTTTAAAAGATTTAGATCAAGACTATTCTCAAGTCTTGCCATATTTCAAGGGGAAATTATAATTATTCTGATACATTAGTTAGCTAAAAGAAACTTGCACAAACTTTATTTATGTTACAGTTTTTCCCTCATCAATCCTTTTAATACCCTTATCCTGCAAAGGATAAAACAAAAAAGGGAAAGAAGGAGGGTTAATTTTTAGCATTTAGCTGGTGTCCCAGTTGTCTTCGGTTTCACTTTTGCATTTAATGTCCCATTGCGGGCGACTTGAGGTCAAGTCGAGGAATTTCCATTGCATCGCCCATCTATTAGGGCCCAGAAAAGTGTCAACCGCATTAACTCGGACAGGTCCAGCCCCATTCCCATTCCCTCTCCCAATCCAGATCCGGCTGGATTCAGGTTCAGTTTCAGTTACAGCCCGCCGGACCGGGTACCGTTGGTCATCTTGAGCGGCGGACGTGGAGTGTTAGGATTTGATTTATGGACATTTAACCGCACACATTACTTGCTACGGGCTGCGGTGGCTGGCCAGCGTCTTGCAGCGCGGAAATGCGGCACTCAGCCTCAGCTCGAAGGAATTTCCACCAGTCCCTCTACTCTATACCATCCCATCCATCCATCCCTTTGGTCCTTGGCCCTAAGGTGTGGAGTGGAGTGTAGCGCTGTGTGTGTGGCAAATTGCTTCCCCTGGGAGGAAATTGTCGCTCGCACTTGCCACAGCCCAAGGTCTCGCAGGACATGCACTTTGAAAAATAATTGAGGACATTAATATATATATCAGCAACGAAGTTTGACTTAAGAAGTACTTTTAGTTAATCCCTATAACTTACTTAAAATATAAAAAATATATTTTCAAAGTTTATTTATCACTAAATTATTATTATTTTATTCATACATTTAATGCTCATTTCTACAAAGGGCTCATAAAAGACCTGACTTGCAAGCAATCAAAGAGCTCCAATTACATGTTATATTGAGAATTTAAATAGCTGCCTCCTCATTCACTTACATTCTTAAAGTTGTGGGTCATTTTTAATAGTGCGCCCATGCGGAAGTCACGGGTCAAAGGGGAGGACCTTCCGCAGGGGTGGATCCTTGGAATTTTCATGCGCATTGTTGACATTTCCTGACATGTGGTCCGGTTCGCCTCGGTTCTGGTTCTGGTTCTGCTTTTGGTTTTCGCTCGGCTTGCCATCGCCGGGAGCATGTCCTGCACATGTTTCGGGGCTGCCATAATGAATATAGATGCCGGATTCGAGGAGCGTGGGCGTGGCTAATCGCCCGGCAATCAGAGGCAGCTAATCAAACTCGCATAAAAAGCCAACAGCAGGAACAAGTAAACAACTCTCCGCGGGCCAGCTTCAATTACGCGAAATGCCAATGTAATAAACATGTCCAACAGCGCACAGATTGTTCCCATTGTTCCAGTTAGCCAATTCCTAAGCTCAATCATTCGCTCGGTGGCAACATTGCGGTTTTATTAGCCGGAATCATTGATGACAACGACAACGCCGCAGTCTTGGCCTGGTCATAACAATAAATTCCGCAGCCGCATTGGAGGCTGGGCGAAAAACATTTCAAATTGTTTCTTGTTAATTAAATTAAATATTCACTTGGGAGTCGCACGCCCACTCCACGATGCCCAACCGCAGCGTTTTGTAATTAGATTGAATCTATAATTTTTATGGCTAATCGCCTTTTGGAAGCTTTTGGCTTTCAACCGAAGCTCACCCCCAACTCCTTTGGCTATGAATTTTGAATTCGCGGCTAAGCCAAGAGAATGGAATCCTTGCGACAGCCGAGCGAAATGTATTTTGTGTGCAAATGAAATGGCTTTGCTAAGAAATCCACTCTGTTTTAGCCAGATATCTTGGCAAGTTAATTAAGCTGGTTATTTTGAAACTAAGGTCTAACGAAAAGGTATCTTATTTGGAAGAAAATATACTTTTTTATGTATATGTCCATTGAATCTAGATTCATTATTTAATAAAAATTTACGGTAAAGAAATTTCAAGTTTCAAAACGACTCAGAAGAAAACTACCAACGTGGAACGTGGATTTTAGGAAACCGAAAATGTATATACTAAATATATAAATGGTAAACTCTAAAGTAAACTATTTCAAGCTCCACATTCAGCATCGCCTATAAATTATAAAAGTCTCGGCCAAAAACGCTTCCAACAGTATATGGCTCATCCTTTTTAGCATTTCTATGCCCAACTGTTCTCTGGCCAATTTGGATATTTTTGGCACGTTTAAACGTTATGACATTTCACAGACGTGTTAGTCCCTCAACGCCACCGATATGGCCAACACCTGTCGTATAAACAAATCGTGCCGAGCCCGAAAAACTTTCCCTCCATTCCACATATTCCGGGCTTGTACTGTTTTGGCCCACAAAAAAAGAATATGCATATGCAACTGTTCTTATTTTGTATTCCACGGAAGATTGTGAATGCGTGAAAAAAATCACTTCAAAATTTGAATGCCAATTGCCAGGAGTTGGGGACGGCAAGGTAGTGGAGCATCCTGTGCCCCAAAATGGAATCCTTGGGCTAACAATAGAATTTTTGGTTGCCTCAACAGGGACAAGAGTCACTCGGGTCGTGAGCCGTGATGTTGTTGCCAGCATCTGTTGCTGAATTTATTTCGACCTTATGGAGTCTCTGCAACTTTGCATTGAAATTTAAACAGCAGTTGAGATGACCATGGAGCTAGTGGCAGATATTTCAGTGATTAGTCATGCTAAATGATTCTTATTTTATCTTAATTTAGTTATTTTTTAACTCGGAGTACAAAACGTAATCTAATTTAACCTTTAACTAACTCCAATGAGAGAGTGTGACAGATTGGCCTTTAAACAATGAGCCAGCTTGGACTGCACTTCCCCTTCCATTCAGTCACTTGTAATTCAGGTTGATTTCCCAATCCCCTCCCCGCCCCATCGAACTGTGCCCATTTCATGGATCATGGATAATTCGAGCATTTCCTCAACCCTCTCCAACAGCTGATACGCATACGCAGCATATGCAAGTGACCTCTATGCATGGGCTTGGGCCGTATTTATGGCCCGTTGGTTGGTATATTTTTCATCGGTCTAAAACCCATAATTAAATTACGTGAAATTCATTTATAACAATTACGTCGAAATGGCAATCTATGCTGATGATGCCGCCAGGCGGCGAGTCGTTGCCGCAAGGAGCGTTACCAACTTTGGCCAACCGACAGCCAAATTCGTGCTGAATAAAAAATGCGGTGCGTCATGTGAGCAATTTGGTGTCGTTGTCGTTTGTCCATTTGCTGGTTTGCCGGCAGGAGCGAAATGGTGCCACAACCAGTTCAGTCCTCCTTCTGCCGCTTCCTTCCACTGCAATTATTTATCCCCGTGCATTTTGGCCCCGCCTCTTTCCCCGCTAACGTGGCCAAGAGAGCCCGGCGCTTAAGCATGTCCATGTCCGGTTGCCACTCGGCTGACTGCGTGTGTGTGTGCTGGCCGGGCTCCTAAATGCCTGGCCCACACGACACAGACACATATCCGCCACCCAGCCAGGATCCTTTTCTCCACCACGCCCCTGAATGCAGCACTGCAGGTAATGTCCCAGCGACATGCACTCCCAGGTGAGTAGAAGGAGCGAGAGAGATGGCTACGAAGCACTGCCAGAAATGATTATATTTGGTGAAATGGAGAAATGTTATTATTACAAAATTATTTCTTCTGAAAGCATCTTCTAAATGTAACATATTTATTATATATAACCTATATTAGCCTTTTAATTCATTAAAATTTATATTTAGAATAGAAGAAATGTGGCAAAACTATTCCAACAAAGAGTCAAAACATATTGAAATTATAACCACTTAAACAAATTTAGAAACCAGAAGCATAATAAGGATATAAACATAACAAGAACCTAAAAAATCCTTAACCTGAGAAAATCAAATATGTAATATTATTTCAAATAATTTCGAAATATATCTTTTCATATAAATATAATTAGTTTTTTTTATAATGTTGTAGGTTTATTTATTTATTCATTTATCTAAGTCTAACAATTAGTTAAAACTAAGAGCTAACATAGGAGGCTAGGCTAGTAGCAATAGCAGCTAAGGTCTTCAGCTCGGCTAAATTAAAATATAAATACAAAATATTACTAGGGGAAATGTATAGCTAATTCAGTTGGACATTAACGTTTCGAATAATTTTAAAAATGAATAATTTAATATTCTTTTCTCTAAGTGCAGAGCTCTCTGTACAGCGGAGGGAGGTTTGGGGGTACTACGTTCAGTTGTGTTGAGATTGCGGCTCTACTATTATTAGATGCCATTATGTTTTATAGTCTATAATTGATCCTTCGAGCCAAGCTGAGCTGAACATGCATTTGCGCATTTCTTTATCTTACAAATTGTATGAGATTAAATGAAAAGTAATGTGAGCGTGAGTATGACTATGGCTATCAGCCGGAGTGGCAGTTACAGGGTATGCAGGTGTGTGTTTCGCTACACCCGTAATCATGTAAACGATTCAACGCAAATGACTGGCGAAAACGTAATACAATGCATATAGCTTTATAGCTGTAACTTTTCTGCAAAATAAATATTTAATCAAAGTCTTAGAAACTTGGAGACCAAGAAATTTTAGTACTTAATCAATATAAATAAGTATATATTTAAGCATTTAAAATCACTCAAAGAACAATTTTATCGATAGCCAACAAACACTTTTTGACCATATTGCTAGGCAACCAGTTGGTTATGGGCAGTAAATAGTGCAACCCCAAAGTTGCCACGCGATTCGTTTGCCCAGCTGGTAAACAAACATTCCGGACAAACAAAACTCCGCAGCGGTCTAATCAAAAGCAAATATTTATTTGAATCCGCCGGTCATTACTTAATAATTGGGAGCATGTACTCCCTGCAGCACCCGCAAATCGATGAAAGCTTTCTGGACTCCGAATCAACAGTTGAGGAAGTGGTCAGGTTGCTGGAAAACCTTCAAGTTCCAAAGGAGTAAGAAGGAAATCAGATCTCTTACAAAACGTTTTAATTATTTTTATCTAGGGAAGATGACGAAGGGCAACAAAAAGTTGAAAAGAGTCCCAAAACTATGAAAATGACAGAGGAAAATTTTATAATCACTGAAAGGAAAAACTCTTCTACTGTTATTACTGCACCCGAAGATAATGTTTCCAAGGAAAGATCAAGGCCTAGAACTTTCAAGCGTTTCGACAGGACTAAGGATAGATTTCCCTTTATGCGTCAGGTGGAAATGGATCTGGATCAGCGTTCTAAAGCTCGCTTAGAAAGAGAACGAGTGGCCCAAAACTTTCGAAAGTACGTTTTTTTGGAGTATTCTTCTTAAAGTAACATAATTTAATATCCAGATTAGGAAATGCTGAGTATCGAAAGGGTAACTACGAAGCAGCCATGCACATGTACACCGAAGCCATTGAAAATATCCGGGACAGTTACATCCTCTACATAAATCGAGCTCTCTGCTTCATCAAGTAAGCCAATTAAATAGAAATTCCTTTTGTATAATTACCGACTGACGAATACCCTTCCATCCCCACAGATCTGGCAAATTCAAGCGGGGCATAGTCGACTGCGATTTCGTTCTGAACAAGCTGGATGAGAAGAACCTGAGGGCGTGGATGTACCGGGCCATGGCCTACAAAGGCCTCAAAGACGAGTCCAACTTCGAGAACTGTGTTAAATATGCCCAGCAAATTCAATTCCAAGCAGATGGAGTTCATTGATGATTTCCTGGAAAAGCTAAAATAAGATTTGGGAGTGGATGATGAATATTTAGGGATTCGGAATCTTCGGCAATGCTTTTAAAGTAGGCTAAGAATAAGTTCAATCTCACCCTGAGTAAGACGTTTCTTAAACTTTAAGATGATTCTTTAATATCCATGTTACTCCCAGAATTATCATAACAACCCGATTATACAGCTTATTTCCAGCTTTAAGCCAAGAGCATCCTCGTCTGGGGTTTAAAACGCAACCCAATCCCCGCAGAAACTTCAAGTGTTGTTTACATATGACAGCAGGAGTATCGTGTTTGGTGGCTCAACTCTTTCGATTCCATTCCGATGCCGATGCCATTCAATCGAAGTCAGGCACACAGGGCACATCCTCTGCTGCCCCATCCGCCGCTGCAACCACCCTGGATGAAGGCAAACAATTCGATGGCGGTAATCAATCTTCCTTCACTCT
The DNA here is from genome assembly GCF_018153835.1 of Drosophila eugracilis. Lineage (NCBI taxonomy): Eukaryota > Metazoa > Arthropoda > Insecta > Diptera > Drosophilidae > Drosophila > Drosophila eugracilis. The sequence continues at coordinate 90,531 of NW_024572246.1, forward strand.
CTGCCAGCTGACAGCTCCGTGGTGTAGAGTCAAATTGCGATCTTTGTTTGTGCCGGGTCCGGGTTTCGGGCCAGGACAGCACAAGCAGACCGTACACCGTAGACCGTACTGCGAGGAGCTGACATTGGCATGTCTGAACCACTCAGGAAAAATATATTCTATTATAAAAATAAATTATAAATTAATTTGATTGATTTGTTAGTGATGAAAATTTGTATATAGAAAATTAAAACTATAAAAAGGTAATTTTTTAGAATAATAAGTGATTTTGTAAACTATTTAAAACATCGAATAATCCGCAGTTTTATTTTCCCATTTATATATCGAAAGCCTGAAGGGTACTAGCCACCTTTTAAGATCGATTTGAAACTACGAACTATATGTATAATACTTAAGAAATCATAAAACAGAGGAAATTGTAAAACTAATAAATAAACAAAGTTTTTGTAAGTGCAGATTTGAAAGCAGGGCTATGTCGGGCGGTGGAGCATGAACCGGGGGTTGACTGTTCCATTTATGCGTGTCAAAGGTTGCGTGGCACAGGCGGAGGGCGACAGATTGAAGCCGAGGCAGGCGACACAAATGTTGTACTTGTCACGGTTGTTGCGGTAGTTGCATCTTGTTCTTGGGTGGGTGTGGGTGTGGGTGGTTCAGGGGGCATAGGGCAGAGGATGGTGCCACAGGGAAGCTCCAAATGAGTCGTCCCACTGAGGAGGCACCAAATTCTTATCTACTCATTAATCCTTTCCGTTTAACGGAATTATCTGACAGTTACGTCTCCGTTTTATTCTATCTGAACAATAGGAAATCGCTAAGTATGGAATATATATGGACATGTAGGGCATCAATCAATTGTTTTTCCGCAATTCATGGAATGTTTTTATTGCTTAATTTCATGGTTTTATGTCAAGCGAATCGGGTGAAAATATTTCAATTAGAAATACATTAGCCGATAGCTGATCACAGGATGAGATCGAAATAATTATCTATTATTGTCATGGCAATGCATCCAAAAATAAATATGTGAAGGCCGTCCTTATGTATTCATTCCACATCTACAACTTTATTCATTTGGTTAACCAATTTTTCTATGCTCCTATGCTTGCCAAACTTTATCGATAATGAAATTCCACAAGTTTCTATCATTGGCATAATCAAATAACTAATAAAAAGACATGACTCCGTGACAGCTGACGATGAAATATTGTTCACAAAACATGGCAAATCTAATGTGATCCGAGTGTCCTCATATCCTTCCCATGTGACACAACACTCTGGCCGAGATGGAAAAGCTGCAGGAAATTTCAATATGCTGGAAATCACTTTATGATGTGATGACACCAATTTATCTGAGCTCACTAAGGAGCACGAGCACGAGGAGCCTGCCGCTGTGACCACAAAATTGTTTAGCCAAATGGTTGGTTTGGCCTGTTGGCTTCATATCTTAACCTTCTAAAAATGTTTCGTACAATGTAAAGGGAAATATTGTTAAAATAAAATAATATCCACCATTTTAAGAGATATTTTTCATAAATTTAGAACAACCCAGCGGAAGATTAGGCTTCCCTTCAGATCAACCGATCTTCTGGGATCCAGATCTCTCTTGGGAGATTTCGTTTTAGTTGGACTTATGTGTTCCCTCGTAGAATATATAGTTTTAGTTTACATAAGCCTGGACCATCGTAAATCTGTGCTATATAGCACGTAGCTCGGGTATGTAGCGGACTTTTATAGCGGGTGATTGGATTAGCCCGAAGTGACAATCTTTTTATGGGCAGGGATCAGGGAAGGATCGGATCGGGAGGTTCTTCCTTACTAAGCAGGTAGCTCAACCCTTAGATATTCATAACTGTTGTGGAAAACCCCGGGGAAAACCAAAATCTTTCCCGTTCATGGCCGATCTTTACCTGGTCGGGAGTTTGGGGTCTTCATTGGCCTGCGACTAAACAGGGTTGAGGTGATCACATGTAGGTATCGCTTTGGATCTCTAAGATGGTTAAGGAACAACTTAAACCGAACACGTGGCTATATTTTATTTGTATATAAAGTTCCTTAATACTAATTACGTAAAACTTAACTACTAATAAATATTTGCCCCTTTATATAGTTCAGCAGATCCTTGCAAGCCAAATCTCCGAATTCGTTTACTCCGAACAATGAGGAGCCAGGACTCCTGTCGCCCGAACGTGACGATAGCCAGAATAGTGTCGGGTTCTCTGGAGCCTGAGACTTCACCTTGATTCGGAGCCGGGCTCAGGGAGACGCGACATCTACCAGGCCAGACCAGCCGTCTGCGAACTAGGAAGTGTCGCCGGCGGGACAGGTAGGCCCCTAACCGATCCGTTACCTAAGCCAGCTGAGGTATATAAGCAAATGGGATGACTCCAGGGACATCTAGTTAAAAAACACAACTGAAAGCGAACAGAAGCAAACAATACTGGGCTCTTCTAGAAAAATGTTTAACATTGAAACTGAAAACTACTTCGTTGACAACTCTTCAGTTAGCGACTTCGTGGTAAGTTCGAAATGGCTCAATAGATTTTGAGTGAAACTAAAAGGTTTGTAATATTTTTTAGATGTATCCTTGTCTCGACTTAAACGCAGAAGCAGCTCCCCTAACTGTAACCAAGTCCTTGGAAAAGTCCAAGAGATCTCGCACTGCCTTTACCAGTCATCAGCTTATCGAACTGGAAAGGGAGTTCCATCTCAATAAATATTTGGCAAGGACTCGCAGGATAGAGATCTCCCAACGGTTAGACCTCACTGAGAGACAGATCAAGATCTGGTTCCAGAATCGCCGCATGAAGCTAAAGAAATCGACCAATAAGAAAGGGTCCAAAGGAGCTCTGACCGCGACTATCTCAGCGGCTTCCCATTCAAGCGAGGATCTCTTGGAGGACGAACAGATCGTGGAGCGCCTCCTTCAGTATGCCAACACAAACGTGGAACCCGCTCCAGTGCAGCAGGAGGCTCCATTTTTCTTACAAGATGGTCACATCACACCACCCTATCAATCCTATGATTACCTCCAGGAGTTCTGTCCTGCCCCAATGGATATTCCCCAACAGTCCTTCAGCGAGTTCGATTCTAATTGGGGAAGTACTTGGTTGGGTCTGGAACCATCTATTCCCAACCAAGGAAATTTCATAGAACCAAATAAATCTAGCTACCTCCAGGAGCAGCCAATGATGCAGAATTTCTGCTGGGACTCGAATAGTTCTGCTTCGGGTTCTACGGTTCAGGGGATATTTTGGATGTCGATTATGACTTTATTCAGAATTTATTAGACTTTTAAGAATATTTCGGGTTTAATTTAATGTAATTAAGACTGTACATATACCAAGATCATTGATATTGAATTGTAATATATTATTTTATAGATTTGGTGCTAACCCTTTGGCTAAAATAAAACAAAATTCATGAAAATGACAATTAGTTCATTTGAATCCAGAAAATTACTCAAATCATATGTGGTTTTAACTGAGCTAAAATAACCACAAAACGTATATAAAGCTTGTGAAATCCATAAAAATGGAAATACTGGAATTTAATTCGTTTTCGTTAAGAAGGCTTCTTTGAGTTTTCAACTTTTTCCCGAAAAACCAAAAGGAAAAAGTACCCTAGATAATATAACTTGGCTCAGTAAATGCTTTTTGTGGAACTTTAGAGCTCTTTTAGAATGAAAGCTCTTTTTTCAGCACTCTATTGTTCGTGACTCCAAACACCCCTCCCCTCTTCCAGCCTGTTGTTACGAATGGGGCAATATTTTTACACCTGTAGTGACACTCGTGTGCATTAAAATCCGCACATAATTACGTACTTTTGCCGCCGACGACTGGACGGCATGTAGTGGATTGGAGGAGATTGGAGAATGTGGCAAAAAGAGAGCGAAGAGGTGGCCGAAAAGGCAAAAAGCATGCCACCAAAGATTGACAGCGTGATGGTTAGACAAGAGAAGAGGCGCCCAAAACAAAAAGAGCGATGAGCAAAGCGAAATGTCAAAAATACCCGAAAGCCAAAAAAGCCGGAGAGCGAGAAGAAACTCCCATCTATGGCTTTTTCTTTTTCCTTCTTCTTTTTCGTTTTTCTTTTCATTTTTTCTGCTGCTGCGGAATGTGTAAATAACAAAAAACCAAATAAATTCCGTCACAAGCAACACGTTCGCGTTGGAAGTGGAAAAAAGCGAGTGAGGCAAGAAAACGCTACGGAAATGACGGCCCAAGATACAGGGGCTACTGAGCTACACGACCGCAAAGATACAAAACCTAGTGAAGTGCCGGCCAATCGGAAGGCCGGAGACTTGTGCGCCGGTGTGCGTGAACTCCACCCCCTGGGCACTACGAGTAATGGCTTTAGTAACCAGTTTCCAGATGGCACCGCGCATGTGCCGGCCAGGAAAAGCGTGATGGATGCGGTGGCTGTCGCTTAGGCCACTCCTTGCCAGTGGAGTCCAAAATCGCAGTTCAGTGCGTTCGGTGCTATTGGATGGAATGGTTGTTGGCTGCTCTTAGCTCTCGGGAACAGCACGAAGCTTCCCAGAAGCCCTCTGTCTCGCTCTCGCTCTCGTTGACAATCGGTTCGGTGGTCAAGGAGTAATAATAATATTATTAAATAAAATATAATCCCTAAAAAGTATTAAAAACTTAAAATAATAATATTTCAATTGATGAAACTGAAAGTTCAGCCATAATTTGGTGCATTCGGATAAGAACCGCTTTAGGAACCCCTGAAAAACCGGTTCTGCGCACCTCTCGTAGGTCTGAAAGGGACAGCTAGTGCCCACATGTGTGTGAGTGCGAAGTGGAGAAAACTATCTCAGACGAATTGCAATAACTGAGCGTGCGTGTGTGTATTTGTGTTAGTGTGTGTGGCCATTGCAACGATCGCAGCAACTCTACAAAACTCTACAAAACTCTACAATATCTACACATCACGCATACGCACTGTAGTGCAGCGCGTAGTTGCATTATCGCCGCAGTTTCGTCGGTTGTGTTGGCCCTTTCGCGTCGCCATGGCTGCCAAAAGGTGTGTGTCGACCTGAAAAGCAAAAAACAAGCCCCGAAACAGCACTTGACGGTTGAGCAAACACAACGGTGGCCATATTTATATTCGGATCTGGGTTCCCTCGTTGTCGTCGCGGTTGTCGCCTGTTCGCGGCCCACAGATAAGCCCTGACACACTAAAGTTCTATGCAAAACCCGCATCGCGAAAGTTGTGCCCGTTGAAACTAACAAAAAAGAAAAACAAACCAAAGGGTTAAGCCACAACAGTTAGTGCGAACAAGTGCAGACTTTAGTGAAAACCGCAACAGAGTGAAATTTCGACAAAGAACGCTTATGAAAACCTAAAATCGAAAACAAATATGGAATACAGTGATCTGTAAATGATCTATTTGAAATGGTACGATATGCTTTTGTCTTACCAATTATTTTCGATACATATCTAAGGCTCTGCAAAAATGTTCCTGTGATTCTCCATTTTAAAATAAGTACTTCAATGACTTCGATCAAATAAAAAGAACTATCAAAAACCTTGTGCATTGGTTTGGTCAATTCAAATTTAAAGAACAATTTTACAGATCGAAAAGTAGCTTTATTTAGTACTCGCCGCTTTGTTTCTTGTTTCATTTTCATACAAATTTTTTGACACAAATTTGTCCTGTTTTTAGGGAATACAAAATAAGGTTTTTGTTGAAATAACAAAACTGAAAAATAATTTTTGTATTTCGATAAATACCATGCTGATAGGACAGTGATTAGAAAAGTACAAGCAATGCAAGCTAAGATGCAATTTTTACTTTTATTTTCTATTTTGTTTTTGTGTAGAAACTTGTTTTTAATCTAAATCCCCGCCATTTAGGGTTTTTGGCGTCCTTGGTAAATTTTCTTCCGTAAATATAAACATTCCAAAAAGAACATAAGAACATCTTGAAACATTATATATTGCATTATAAATTCTTTATTCTGGAAACCAAAACGCTTTGACAACCCGCCCAAAATCCAAATTGAATGCAAAATTCGAAATCTTCAATTCTTAATTTTAAAAATTTTGAGCTATTCCTTTGATGAAAAATTAGTAAACAAAGCTTTCTCTGATATATATTGCTTAATATGGAAATTGTTAAGATAAAGATTAATATTTTATTTCACATATTCAAGTATTATTTCAAATATTTACAATTTATTTGTTTTTGAAAATAAGTTTAAATGCTGTAAATAAATAAATAAATATTAAAAAACAATTGACAAAAAACAAGTCTCTTAAAGTCTTAATGTACCAAATTACCTCATAAATAAATATGGTATTATCATAAAAAATATTCAGAAATATTGGGGTTTTGTAAACAATTTTTATATTTCTCAAAATAGAGCTCGGCATAATTTAAATTGTAGTAATTTTTCAAAAGAGTTTTGCTATGTGATTAGTGGGACAGCTTAAATGAATTATACATTTCATTTATATTTTATTTTATATTACTAAGCTTTGTTTCTTGATATTTGAAGAGAATCTACTTTTATTGAATGCGAAAACTGTGTACGTTCTTCCAGGGTCCCAAGCTGAGGAATCACTAAGATACTACGGAATTAAAGTAGATAGTAACTGAATCAAGAAAAGCTAAACCCAAGCCATGCAGGAGGTCTGCAGCACCCTGGATGCGACCCCGATGGGAACGCAAATCAAGTCGGAATCGCCGCTGAATCCGCTGCAGGTGCAAACCGGACAGACGGGCCTGCCAGTGGGTGGTTGCGGTGGTGCTGGCGTTGTGGGTGTCGGTGTGGGAGTGGGTGTCGGACCACCCGGCATCGGCCAGCAGGGGGCGCCACCTGTGCCGGCGGTGATGCTGGTCAACAAGATGGCCCCGAACTGTGATAAACGGACCGCGGACACGGCCTATTGGATGGCAGCCTCCGAGGGCGGTTTCATCAACTCGCAGCCGTCGATGGCCGAGTTCCTCAACCACCTGAGTCCGGAAAGTCCAAAAATCGGGACACCTGTTGGATCCGGCGCCATCGGAGGAGTGGGCGTCAACGTTAATGTCAATGTCGGTGTCGGATATCCGGTTGGCGTTGTCCCTCAGACGCCTGATGGCATGGACTCGGTGCCGGAGTATCCCTGGATGAAGGAGAAGAAGACATCCCGCAAAAGCAGCAACAACAACAATCAGGGTAAGTGCAGATACACAATACACTGGGAGAAAAAACAAGGCAATACTAAGAGATGTTATGGATGTTAAGTGGGACTCACGAGTTTTTTAATTCATCATGAATAAGTTCAAATATTCTATAAAATTAAAGGATATGCTAGCTTTTTTTTTTACTTTTTTAAAGTAAGCTGCCATTAAGCTGCGTTTAAATGCTAAGACATACATTTTCACTGCTGCTAAATAAACTGGTCTGCCTATTTACACTAATTTCCTAATTATCTGATTAGCTTTGGAGATTTCCTACCTTGAGTATAATGGTTTTTATTCGCCCAATGTCAACCCAAACACTTTTCTCGCTGTGCAGCCAGTGAAATGCGAAACTGTCATTAATCAAGAAATCAATGCAATTTACCTTGCATCAAATGAGGCGCAGCATGGCGGCGCCTTCGCCACTTCCCGTCCAGAAAGCCAGAGACCAGCGTTCTATGTCTGGTTTCCAATCCCAGTCCCAATCCCGATCCCGATCCCTTTACCTCCGCCACTCGATCACGCACCGAGAGGGTTCGGCTCCTTTGATGGACAGCTCGGTCTGTGCCGGCAAAGATCTGTTATTTGCGATCATTTGTAACAATTTTCGAGAGCAGAGCGGACCAAGCTGGAAATGTTTCATTTATTTCCCTTCGCTATGACTCGAGTCGAATGTGTCGATTTCATTTGCGCAAGAAATACGAAAAGGCGACGCGGCGAGTAAGAAATACAGAAAAAACTAAAGAAAACTACAGCTGGGCCAGGGATCGAGGCAGCCGCATTTAAAATAAATGAGGTATCAAGGTTGTCTGACCATACGTTTTCCTGTCCGACCTGCCCAAAACCCGAGCCCCGTTCCTCACAGCGATTGCAACCTGTTATTTGGGTTCATTTGTCAAAATATTTTTTCCTGTCCCCCTTTTTGCCTTTTTTTTTGCCTTCGATATCGAGGGGGCAGTGGAGGCCGGGGAAATGCCGTGTTGCACGTTGCAATTGCAAGCCTTCTCGGCCTCGGGCCATCTTGCAGCACAGCAAATACGAATTTCGTGTCTGCCTCTGCACCATTTTAAACCAGTGCCTCCCATTCGCCATTCCCCAGTTCCCAGTTCCCAGTCCCCATTTCCCCATTCACTTGCCGAGGGACACAAGTGGAGTTATTGGGTTGCAGGGAATAAAATGCTGCAATATGTGGAAGGAGATTTTCAATTTATCATTCAAATCGGACACAAGTCGAGCAAGTTGCAAGGGGCTGTGTCCTCTGTGAACAACTTTAAGTTTCTCACTAATTGTAAAAAACTTAAATAACGTGAATGAGAGCTGTTATGATGGAAATTCTTCGTCAAAAACAAGTGTTATAAACCGAAATTTATTGATTTTTGTGATTGAGAACCCGAAATTTGTTTAACATTTGTAACAACTTCATCATCGAGTATTTACCATTAAAGACCTTTAAATCAGTTTCATTTCCAGCAGAAGAGTTCCTTTAATGCCATTTTCTCTCAATAGAAGTTTATATTCAAATTATAAATGTATTAAATTTATTCCGAATATAGTCATCATTAAGTTAAATCCCCACCAATAGGCAAAACAAATATGTGAACTGACTTAAACTAATACATTGCCAATTAATATTGACCACACTCAGCAACCACACATCCTGTTGACAAATGAGCAGGACTAATCCACCGGAAAGTGTGTGTAAGAGTGTGTGTTTAACCGCCAAATCCCAACACGTGGCCGGTGCAGAGTGGCAAATGGAACCGTCAAGGCATTCCCCAGAGGGGAGAAATCTTTCTCCGGGTCCGGGACTCCGGTTGGCCTCTGGTTTCCCGTAGTGAAAGTGAGCCAATAAATAGCGTGAAGCATTCCGAAGCGCCGTTGAAGGGTCAATACATCTTTCACACCCACACCCTGCCACACACTACATACTTATGTATAGAGTGCCAGGTCGAGGAACGAAGGGACGACATGCTGAGCGATATGGATTACAAATGATGTTGTAAATGTCCGTCCGGCGACCATTTGTTTATCTCAGTGTGCGAACAGGGCCAGGAGTTTGAGTTGGTTTGTGTTGGTTTAACAGTTTAATTTGTTAACGTTGTCAAATTAATTCCTTGTCAAGTGGTAACCGATCTAAATGGTTCTCAAGTCGGCAGATCTGTGAATGGGAAATGAGTAATAGGTTGGCTAAAGATCACATTTAAGGTTACTGATTCGAACTTAATATAACCTTTAAAGTCTTCTATCCCCCATTGTATTATTATAGAAAGAGAATTCTAAAGAAATCTATCTGTCAGGTACTTTTAATGGCAACCTTTAAGTAAAGCAACTGTATTAATAATTTAAATATAGCCACGTATATCCCTCGGTTAAAATGAGGCCTATTAAGCCAAGCCATTTAAGAGCACATTCCTTTTCCTGGCTGAAATAACAATTTGTATCCCTGCATCCTCTCCCATTGTTTGCCGCAAATTGTTTGCAACGCATCCTGAATTTTAATGTGTGGCGCGTATTTCGGTCGGAATCCCTTCGCAGGATGGAGGTTTCAGGGCTGGGGACTTCTCCTCAGTTATTGTTTTGATAGCCTGTTTACATGCACACACAAAGTGTAAGCAATAAAACTCCATCCAGCTCAGCATCGAGTGTTAATTAGGCGTAATGAACTGCAAGAAAAGTTTGTAATTGTCGAGCAACATGTTTGAGTTCTCTTCAAGTATCTGCGAGATACGCGAACGGATCTCACCAGGACATTGAGATACTTTCACTGAAAGGAGCAGTTTGGGGGTAAACCAATAAAAAACAATTTGACTTCGTTGGCCCCGGCTATTGAGAGGCGGCAATCCATTCGGAGCGCCATCTGCATCATCCACCCCGCGACCATATGTTGCTCCATTCGAGAGCCAAAGCAGTTCATCCTGCTCCTGGTTGACTGTGCACTGGTGGGTGGAGGGCAGAAGGCCGGAAGAGTGGAAGAGCATAAAAAATGCGTGCGGCACGACTCGAAACTTACCCCCCGAGGATTACGATTATAACAAACCATTTATCATAATATTTATGTTGATGCGTTGTACTTTTTCTCAATGAAGGCCTCGGAGTCTGCCAGGGTCAGAGAAAAAAAAAGCAGAGGACAGGGCCAGGATCGCGGTGCCTTTTATTAATTTTATTTATGATGAGTCATTTGCACATTTATAATTTTAACCTTTACAGTTGAATTCATTCAAAACGAATTCGGTGCGAAGTGGCAAAAAGTCAGGGATATTTCACTATACTCAGATTGCTATACATTTGTTGGCCATCTAACGGATGGGTATTAGAAGGGGAGGAAGGATTTCTCATAAATTTATTCAGTTATTGATATCCCTTGATTGTCTGGTTGACATTTAATAGACTTGTGGACTCTCTGGGACTGTTTAAGTAAGTAAAATTGTGACTATAGTTGGTTGGAAACTTGTTAAGCTAAACATTTGGCTAGATAGAAGGATATCAGGGACTACTATCTGATCTTGACTTCATTGTTTTGATCACATCCCGCCCAAAATAAACCCCCAAGAAAGGTAAACTTGAAATCTTGTCGCCGGGCATTAAATTAATTGACGCTCGTCAAATAATTTTTAAGCACTAATTACGCGTCAAACGATGAAAAATCTCAAGGCTCCTTTCAAGGCCCGAATCCTTTGGGCTGAAGGAAAGGTGGCCCCTTTTCGGGTCGCTCGAATTAATTGTTACGACTTTATTATGGAGATAAGTGCACGGCGCGGCGTCTTGGCCAAGGCAAACAAAGGGTTCTAATTGGCCGACCGCAGCCAGGATAATGCCAGGCAGACGTTTACGCCCCAGAGGGTTTTCCATATTTTTCTTTCGCCTTTCCCGGCCCCTTTCCCTTTCCAACGTGACTGTGAAAAAATCTGTTACAATTAGTTAAGCTTGAGCCGGCGGCTGGGCCAAGTAAATTTTAAGATTATTATTTTCTACCACATTTTTGGGTGGCTTTTTCGGTGGTTTTATCTGCAAACTGATTTGTCATTATTTTTAAAGGGAAAAGGGCCTGCAAATTTATCAGAGAATTTAAAATGTTCAAGGTTCTTGTGGCATCTGTGTGAGGTAAAAGGGAAATTAGTGAGGCAATTTTTCTTTCACCTTATCTTTATTTGGGAAAATGCCCCTCTTTATGGTAAAATCTCGGTTTGAAACACCTTAAATACCCTACAAAGAGTATCAGTTTTCTATATTAAATCTATAAAATAGTATTAAAAGTACTTTACTTACAAGTTGAGTAATTTAATACTCGATTAGGGAGCAAATAATCATTTAAGGAAATCAATTTCCCGCATTAGGACCTTTTCCCAACTCATCTTGGGTTTCCTTTAATTTTCCCCCAAATTGGTCATTTGAGGTTTCCCCTAAAACTTTGACGTTAACCAATATCGATTTAATTTTATTTCCACTCATTTAGCTAAAAGCGTTTCAGTAAGAATGAAAATATTTGCCCGCGATTAAATTAAAAAAAGCTGGAAAAAGGAAAAAAGTGGAAAACGGGGAAAAGTGGAGGAGAGAAAAGCATTTTATGAAATGAATGCACTGACACTCTGGCCTCGCCTTGGAAAAATTTGAATACATTACAGAGGGTTCTGGGGCGGAGGACTCCCTGCAAATAAACCGCCGCCCCTGCCTTGAGAACCCCGCCCCTTTTGGCCAGGACGACGGCATGACAATGACACAAAAGCCGCGCACTTAATCGCCGCGGATCACATTCCGTAAAAACCGCGACGATAAAATTTTTTACGCTCCATTCTTGTGTACTTAGTGGAATGGAAGGGACACCACCGTACGTACCGCGGCACCACTCCGGCACCAAGCACTTTGCTCCACCACCCGTGGTGGTTGACCCGCCTGTCCTCCGCAATTCCGCCGAAGACATCTCTGTCCAGTTGCCCGCTTGCCAGGACAAAATCAGATCTGAAATTATTTTCAATTTGTACGCGATTTATTTTTATGTCTTTTTTTAAGAGAATCCTCCTTCTCATCAGCCGACTTGCCAGTTTAAGCGATTTGTAAACATTTGGATTGGATTTTCGGCCATAAAAATAGCTTGTTTGCGACTTTATCTCACAAGACTGGACTAAGTTGCGGGCATTAGTGCTATCATAAGTAGGCGAAGTACACCTATTTGTTTCCGTAACTCAGCTCCGAGTTAATCGCAATGCCTTCCAGTTCAGTGGAGTCGCTGCTGGGGGGTCGATTGGTTTCCATGACGCGGGGGCTTCACCCTAACAACTATAATAAATTAATAAATTACCAAGTTTTTGCATAAAGCACAGTTTTACTTATCAATGAGCTGTAATTACTGGCCAGGTTCGGGCGAGGGTGTTGCCAAAGACAAATGACTGTAAAAATGTAAAACTAAGCCCGGACAGCGGAATGCCATAAATTATCATCACGCACGTACCGATCGCCGGCTTCTGATTCTGACTTCTCGGTTGCGCTCCGCTGAGTTGCATAAACAATGCAAGTTGCTTTGTTTTTTTATGTTATTTTTTTAATATTTTAAAAGCCTAGAAAACATCTACTAAGTGTGTCATTAGATCTTTCTGCGTAGTTCTTTTGAAAGCTGCATTTACGCAGTCATTAGGGATGGTAATAGTCTCAGTCTTCTGTGAGATGATCCTAGAAAATGCATTGAAAAGGTTGTAACGTATACAAAATTGATTTTTAAAAGGTGTTCTTTAGAAAGCAGTCATTACTTTTACTTTACTATTACAAGTGCTTCCTTACAAGGCAATCCATACTTTGATTTTGACATCTTAGAAACTTCCTTTCTCGTACAAAAATCATATCCTGTTGCTTCTATTTATCTAAGCCCCCAACAGCATTGCTGTCAACAACCGAAATGAATATGAAAAATCATAATTTACCTAAAAAGAACCACCTACATGCTCAGATTTTTTGATTAATGTTGCCGAATCTCGACAAGGCCTTCACATTTAACGGCATTTAAAAGAGCGTGAAAAGTCAACAAGGACGGAAAGAAATCCTATCCTAGCCCAACTCCTGGTTAACCCCTGTAACCCCCGATGCGAGTGTGTGTGATTTAAATAAAACTAATGTGTGTGTGAAAATGGATTTTCTGTTTGTCATCGGCTGTTGACTTCCCTTGTGTTTTATATGCAAACGGCGAACCGCAGGGCCAAAGGATTCCATCCGCTCCTGTTCCTGTGCCACAGTCTCATATATTCAAATTCGGCGGCAGGAGCAAACAGATTTAAGTTCGCATACGCTTAGCACGTGAATGGGAATCCTTGAGGACGACGACTGGCAGGAACAGCGACAACGACAACGACAACGCCACCGCTTTCCGTCGAGTCATGCATCATATCTACAGCTGCGGAAACCCCTGGGTTGGGAGGGGTTCGTCCTCGGGACAGGACTCGATTGGGTTGGGTGTTCAGCGCGGCGAGGTGAGTGTTCCCTGAGTTCAGAGTTCGGAGTTGGGGGTTGGATGAAACCAAAACTGAAACTGAAACCGAGAACGCGCGTGGTTGACACGTGATTCCGGTGCTCGTAAATTTCGAAGAACTTCCCATCCTTTTTAGTGCTCCTTGTAGTTTTTAATTTGTGGCTTGTTTGGCCCTGTTAACAGTTAACAGTTATTATTTATGCGATGAGCAGCGAGATAGCCGAAGTTATGGGATATTTTTAAAGCGGATATTAAGTTAGCTACCTGTGATAAGGATTGGAAGTATCGAAGCATTTGCAACCCCGAAAGCGAGCTGAGAGGGAGGAGAGAGCGAGCTAGGAATGTCACTTGGGGATGCTTTTCTGGATATACGAGTATATGTGGGTTTGAGTATCTGAGAGAGAGTGAGTGAGTGTCACAGCATCATCCATCATTTTGGACTTGACCTTTTTTGGGCCAAGCTTCCGTTTAACGCCGACCAAAGGCGAATCTTTAATTTTGTATTTTTGCTATCTATCACAGAGGCAGAGAGAGAAAGAGAGGTGCACATGTTACATCCGAAGCACACAAAGGTTGTCCAAAGGAGGCGGCAAAAGTCAAATGTCAGACAGACCACATAAGCGACTCCCTGGGAAATGTGCCTTGCAATGTCCCTTTGTGAGCTTTTCAATGATGAGAGCACATAAGAAAACATATTTTCCCAGTTGGTTTTCACTTTTGTGTCGTGTTAAAAATGAATTTGTCATCTGTAAACGGTCTGACATGTTTGCCAAAAAGAAAAAACAAATCTCATTCACTCTCCCTCCAATTTTTTAAATCAGCTCATGTCTGGCCAGGTCCATTGGGCAATACATCAATCCCTCTTCGGTGGTTCACTTAACTCCTGAACGCCGTTAAGCCCAAGTCCACCAGTCCCTGATTGATTTGCATCGAAAATTGTGATTTTAATTGACATGCGATGAGCGCAGCAATACAACAGACCAATAATTATGTCAATCTGCTCGGCTCGTTGATCGATCGATTCTACTGAGATTGGTTTTTAAAGTTAGATTGGATGGGACAGGGCCTGGCTTATATAGAAACATTCTTAAATGATGATACAAACAGCAGAGCTATGAAATTTGAAGAGCTATGAGAACATTCACAGCTTAAAATCCCAACTTTCTATGATCTACCCACTCTGAAAATCTAATAAAATTCAGGCCAAACAAGTCAGAGTTCAAAGTTAACACATTTTTGTTGCCTTTTTGCGGCAGATTCGATGTTCTCAATAAACTGAAATCATTGAGCCCCCGAAATGTAAAACATAAAACAGAGGCCCACCTGTATTTTTGGCTCGTTACAACTCTTTCCGAGTTATTAATTGAAATTCAGAACAGAGCGGAGTGGACGTGCTGGGCTGGATGTAATACGCCATAAAAATGGCAATAAGTGGGGCAATTATGAACCAATAGAGGCGAACGCAGAGGGAGCGCGAGTTGGCCAACATGGTTCCCTGGGCTTTATAATGGCCCCGAATCGTTTAGCTTTAATTCGAAATGGGTGGTTAAAGGTGGGCCAAAAAACAAAACAGAAAGGCAGGTGAGCGGTGGGTGGTGGGTGGTGATTATTATAAACGCATCGTTCAGATCATTGGCCAAATGGCTTTTCGAACAATTTGTTGCTTCGCTGCTGATTGAGCCGCGGACTGGCGGGGCTTTGGGGGTCTAAAGAGCGTGAAATTGATATGCAATTAAAATAATATTTTTCCAGCCGAGTGAAAGCACTCGTGATTATTGCCAAGCAAGTAGACATATGAAATAATTATTGATATCTCTATATCACGTATAGATTTTTATAGCCAACAGCTGTCAACGAAATGTGCGCGAAATAATAATTTCCTTTGGGTTCGAACGGAATTTTTGGAAAAAATATGTATGCCTCGCATTAAAGCCCAGTTCAAGGACTTTTTCGCCAGCTCCATTTTCTTCGCTTGTTTTTTGTATTTTGAAGTTCTTAGAAAGTGCAAAGGGGATAGCAGGGTCTGAGTGACTGCTGCGGTTAATGGCTTTTGAATGCAAATTCAATTTTATCGCACTCTGTTCACTTTTTAATAAGATTTCCACCCGGCCCAGCCCCCTCTCTTCGGCTGCCGGCGAAAGGTGCACTCTGTTGGAAATGAAAATTAGTTGCAAGAGCCGAAAAACAAAAAAACGAGAAAGAAAGACTGCCAGAGAAATGAAATGAAAGCCCAGAGACACGCGACTTGCGACTTGCGACCTGCGAGAAATGCTTTTTGGCGCCATAAGCAAACCTGTCTCTGTCTTTCTTTTTTCTCATTTCAAAGTGGTGGTAATTTTACACTGAAAGAAATATGGGAGCTATGAGAATATAGTATATTATCAGGTATTATAAGGAAATGCCTAAATCTGAAAGAGGGATGTAATTTATTTAATAAGCATTGAAGTTTTTAATCATTTATTACTTTCTGAAGCCTCTTGTTTTCTGGCCAACTTAAATTCAATTTCAAAGTATAGCATTTGCTTTGAGTGCTTTCCAGCTCGAGGGGCACTGCCCACAATCCAACAAATTGCGTTTCGTGTGCGAGAGTGGGTGGGAAAACTGTCAGAATGAATGAGTAGCCCGGTCACACCTACTCCCTGTCAGTCAGGCCCGAATTCGCCCCTGAGCAGCCCCCATTTGGAAATGGCAATGGCAATGCCAAGCTGTCCGAGCATTTGCCTTGAATCGAACCTGGGATCGGAAACCAAGAAAAAAAGAAACTTTAGACTGCAAAATATTCACTGACAGATGAATGCTTGCAGATAGATAGACAGCTCACTACATTCTTTTCAATTAGGTAAATGGCCATTGAGTGCGATTAGAAAGTGTCTACTGGGTACTTTAAGGTGGAACTAAGGGGAAAGTCTGCTGTGGGAATAAGCAAAAGTTGTAGGTAAAATATTTTCTATATGTTAGTTCTGATATTCTTCAACTGTATACTAAAGTACGAAAGATATTTGTACATTTTTGATAGTTACTGCGCCGCCCATTTATCAAACAGAAAATCCCAATGAGCTTGAACCGGACGTAACTGCAGCTCCAGCCATTAAAGCCAGTTCCATCTTTAACAGAAATATCCGAAATGGCCAAAACAAAGTGCCCAGTCATATTCATGAGCTTCGCATCAGCTGCATATAGAAATGGGAATGTTCGCTGATTATCAAACGAAAATATTTGCTAATCACGCAGCTGCTGCCGCCGCTTCACGAAAAGTATCAAAAATTGCTTATGAAACTGCATAAACTTGGAAGAGGGTGGGGTGGGCTAGGAAGACCGCCTGAAACCATACCCAGTAGGAATTAAGTTCCAGACTAGACGCTATTATTTCCGACAGCATGATTTTATTTGCCTCTGCCCATCATCATCATCATCGAGATCCAACCCCTTACTTGCAACCTCCTCCCATTTTCGAATAATAGACCTCTGAGCAAAGTTCTCCGCTTCCTTGAGACCATCCTGGCTGGGATTTCCTCTTTATTTTTTGCCATCGAAACTTCTCAATTACGATGTTGGGTCCCAGGACAGAATTGGGCAAGTATGGGGATAGGAAGTTGTGCCACTTGACCGCTCGTTACGTGCTGCATGTGTTGACCATGTCAAACCGGCTGGGAAACTTCCGCTTTCCGAACTTTGAGGTTAATTATTTTCCACTCTTGATACAAGCCAACTTCGGTAAGGAAAGTTTCTTGGCCAAATATCATACCATAGTTATATACGTGCAGCAACTTTGTCACCAAAAAGAGATAAACAAGTTCGATGTCTCAGTCCTCTACTTTGAGGCAGTCAAGTATGCTCCTTCGCAGGTGAATGGAGTCTTAAAATATTTACACACCTCAATAAGTTTTTAACGATTTTTTCAAGCATCTGGATGTATGCCATTTATGCTCAGTTTTTTGTTAAATTCTCCATTAAATTTCGGGTTAAATGGAATACTAAAAGAGTTGCAATGACTTGGAGAATTTTGGTTAATGGTGGCTTAAAAATGAGATTTTGTGGGAAAGAAAGTCTTTAAGGGAATTGAAAAGTAGCTGAAATGGACATCTTAGATACTGAATTCTGAAACATAAAACATTTAATCATAATCATTCATACTTAAAGCTGACATACAGCCAAATTCCAATACTAATAACAACCTTTTCTTTTCCCATTTCAGGTGATAACTCCATAAGTAAGTACTTACCTCGCTAAACAAACAATTTCTTACCCATTGCGTAATACTTCCAACCACAAGACATAAGATTCTCCAATTGGCCTCAAACTTTACAAAATCGAAAACATTTTGCACTCGCCGTGAGAGACTCTTCAAGGCGAGCCCATAATCTCGAGCTGGGCTCAAACCGCAGTAGCCTGATTAAATCTTATTATACCAATTTCGGTCCAGCCTACAAAGATGTGTGCCAAAAACCGCAGAGTTCGCTTTGTGAATTTCAATAATTATTGTATACCGATTTCCCTTGAAAATTTGCTTAGCCAAATGATTATATCGTTTCTGTGGAAAAGATCGGGCCAAGTTGCGACGACCATTTTGTGTATCGAAATCATCCAGATCCAGACTAAGCCCAAAATCGACCATAAAACCGAGAAAAAACCTAGCCAATCAAGCGGCGACCATTTTCGAGACGGTTCAACGGAAACGTCGCTTTTTTCATGTTCGTGACCAAAGTTTAGGTTTATTTTTTCATGTTTTTTCTGTGTTTTTTTTTTTGGTGAGGGAAGACAACAAACCAAACACGGCTGAAAATATACAGAAAAAAACAGAGAGGAAGAGAGGGGAAAAATACATATTTTACCTGAATTAAATTGAGTAACAAAACACGAATGTTTTTATACCAGTATGTGTCTGCGTGTACCTATATATAATTTAAGAAATATCTGTATGTAGACCAATCTTGTTCGTGTTTTCGGCTGTTTGCTGAAAAGGGAGAGAGCCGCAAGCACGCTACCAGTTTAAGTTTGGCCCCACACACACACACACATCACACCCCGAAAGACTCTCTCACTCTCTTTTTCGGCTTTGTTGCGGAGGAAATAATTACATGATTGAGGTACTACACACACACACACACCTGCCCGAGTGCCCACAATGACAAACACTGGGCCCCACACCCTCCATTCCCCCTCGCTGTACATTTTTTTGCCTTTTGGTGGTGGTCGTTGTCTGATCGAAAAGAACATGTCAGGTTTCCCGACCTGGCCATTGCATGCCTTGGGTTCCCATTCCCATTTCCAGTCCCACTCCCTGCCCTCCGCTCTCAGTGCTCAGTTCTCCATTCCAGCATGAATGAATGACCCGGCATGGCGGCTTTTTATAGCGAGTGCTAGTGGTTCTTGCTGGTCTGCTTTTTCCATCGTTCACTTTTTTTGGTTTATGCACTTAGAAAAACCTTTAATATTTATTCTAAATGCAAAACGTGGTTGGAAAATATCATCTTATTATATCATATTACTGCTGTCGAGCTAAAGGCATAGGATTTTCCCACTCTATATACCAGTACTCTTACCCCAGTATCATCATATTTATTAGACTTTTAACTTGACTTTGTTGAACAAATTCACATTGACATTAAATATATGACAATCTAGGGATCAACCCCTTGGAATATACAAAGATATTGATTTTTGTCTAGACAGACAGACAGTTTTAATGACACGGGGATTGATGATGATAAAGAACCTGTTTACTTTTAAATGCCTTATGAGCTACAAAAAAGAAGCCCACTTTTAAGACGTTTATACTATATACTGGGTTTTACATTAAAAGAAAGTATTATATTGGTTAAAGTTTTTATCTTTTTGTTAGCTGTTTCAATGTAAAATAATTTATATTGAATTGTTTTATTTACAACTTAATAGTTAGAAATAATTAATAATACAAAACGCCTTTAATAGTCTTAATTTCCCCCAAAATGACATCTGTTTTCAACATTTCCAATACATTTGAATTTCTGATTAACAAGCTAACTGAAGGTAAGACTCATTTTGAGAGTTTAAAACTGCTATAGACATGTTTCTTGAATCCTAAAATAAATGGCATACAAAACCAGTTAATAAGGCTTTACATTATTTTCATTAAAATAAGAAAACCAAATAGGAATGAAATCAGATTAATTAGGTCAATAAAGTATATTCTTCGAAGTTTGATAAATAAATAGACAACCAAAACAGCTTAGTAATTTTATAGCTTCTTAATTACTTCTCTCAGTGCATGTAATTCACGATAAGCCACAACAATGTCGACTGACGACTGGCCCAGGCCCAGGGCAATTATTGTATCGCTGGCTGCACCCACCCTCTGTCCTGCCACCAACTTACCCCTTGAGTCTCCTGCTGGGCCACAAAACGGTAACCACTTTGCCACGAGGTTGCAAGTGTGTATATGTGTGCGTGGCAGGAGCGGAGTTGAGGTCAGCACATTGTCGTGTTGTAATTGGCTGGCTGTGGGTTGGTTATTTCACAGGACATAAGCAACACCCACGCTGGAAGGACAACATGTGTCACATAGGGCTCATATATATCAGCTAAATCGGTTACCGACAATAGTTAGGTTACTTAAGGGGTTTCTTGAATATTTATCTGTAAAATATTCAGCCAGTTTCTTTAATTTTTTATTTTCTTGAGCTGCCTTTTTTCCTTGAGCCTGCCTTTTGTAGCTTGATACTTTCTTTGAAGGTTGTGCAATATTTAATGCCTAAAAAGTTATATAAAATATTTTAAATGTTTTTCAAGTACTCTTAGTAACTATATCTCCTTGATAGTAATCTTTTCCCACTTGAACATTTCCTTCATATAATGCCATTATCCTTCTTGCAGTATAATTTGAGACTTCCTCGATTGCTCTCCTTATTCCAGCGCCTCTTTCGATAGATCATCTATGATATGTGTATATGCTATTACTCCAGCTTGTCAGTCATGAGGATTTCCCATTAATTTTGCCTGACCTCTAAAGTTCCGCCCCCAAAAGAAGCGGACGAACCAAAAAGAGAAACTCTCCCCGCGCTCAGACCATCAAACTGGGATCTTCCCACACCCTCCCTCTGGAACTGTTTCCATCTGTGGTGCAGTGGCAGGATTAATTTCTAATTTCGCCTAATGTCCAAGTGCTGCCCAGTTCGATGTTTACATTTCGGGTGTCCCGTCTTCTAATTTACCTTGATAAAACGTTACCATTCTCATTCCTTATACCCTTACCCATTCCCAATCCCAATCCCATTCCCATGCCCTGCCCTGTCCTCGGGCTGTTTTTGTCTCTGCCCCCCTGAACGCATTCGAGCCGTAAAGGTAGCCGGACTCGCAGCCGGATTGGGAATCGTAGCCCTAGTCGTAGTCGGAGACGGAGACAGAGACGGGCCCAGGCCCACATGTTTGCATCATTAATCATGACGTTTCAGCTCTGACACATTTGGCCGATCGGCGGCAGTGGCAGCGGCAGCGGCTGCAGCAGAAGCAACGGCAAGCGGATTGTAATGAACACGTTTTGTAAGGCAGACGGCGAGAAAAACGCGGAGACACAGATACATTTGCAGATAGAGATACTCGGGCAGAGGGCAGACCCATAGACTTAGATACAAACGCAGACGCAGACTAAGAGATGTGGCCCGAAAGCGGATGGAAGACGACGAGCTTGAGACAGACGCACGTCAGCACTGGACGGCGTCCACTGCGGATGAGTGTGCACTCAGAGAAGAGTTTTGTAGTAGACTTTACAGTATTTATGGGATCAGTTTTGAAAGTCTGTTCTAAAAATGTGATTTAAAAAGAAAATATTATTAATATGGGTAAAATCTTTCTATGAAACCAAACGAAGATTAGTCATCTGTTACAGAAACTAACTTTTTCTCTCTTTTAAAAACAAAAAACTGCATTTTTACGCAATCTAAACACATTTTCTCAAACAAAGTTTTCAACTTTGCTTAAATATCCATTAATCCTGATTCGAAAACCTCTTTAAAAATCTTTTTTAAACAATAATCAATAAAAACAAACTCATCAAAAATGAAATTAAATAAATTCAGAACTTAAAATTTGAGTAAATATTTTTTCGAGTGTAGTCGCCGCTCGACCAAGAGAAGGCAGGGCGGGCAGAGACAATGGGCCATTTGAAGACAAATATTTTCACAATGGCAGCCAGAGACAAAAGGAACAAAGCCAACAGGCAGCCGAGGCAGGAGGCAACTCATGTAAATATTGGCCAAAACTATTTACGAAACTATTAGCTGCTGTTATGGACAAGCCTAATTGTGGCCCAGCGGGGAGGGTGCCTTCATAGGGCGGGATAAGCCGTAGATAAGAGGACGTTAATAGGGGAAGAGTTTCGTAAGGATTGCATAAGGACCACGTACAATAATGAGGTTTAAACGATGACAACAGTGAGACATGGTTCTTGATTTGTTGAGCCGCGAAGAATGTCGTCTGCCTTCTAAAAAAGAGCAATAAGTCAGGCGAACACAGGATACATGTCTATATCAATGGTTATTATTAAAAGAGTCTAGACTTTGTATTATACTTTAATGCTTCTCACCTTTACTGAGCCACTTAAATTTCCACACATTGAGTATTTAGCTTCCCACCAACCACTTTCCTAAAAATTTAAATAATGCAGTCCTTAAAGCACTTTTACCCCGGCTTTCGGCAAGTTTCTGACTGAAAGGCCATTTGTCCTTGGTATCAGCAGAGCTGCTACTAAACCAAATCTAGGTTGACTTATATACTTCCGTTTCCGGCAGCGAACATACGCTCCACCTCAGGTCGGATCCCCACAACGAAAACTGCCGGATTTTTTATGGCTGACTTTCGAGGAGGGATGCGGGGGGTGGGGGAATGTGAAGCGGAGTGTGTACTTGGCGCAGAAACAGAATTTTATGCAAATATCCTAATCAAATTCACATTTCGAAGTTCAACTGTTTTATCCTAAAGTTTTACCTTCCCAGAAAGCCGAGAGCCAAAGCCGGCAGCGTCGTTGTCGTCGTGTGGCAGACGCGTTCGAGACTCGCAGCCACTCGTCGTGCCACCCATTTTTAATTTATTTCCACTTTTCCACTTAAAAAAAGGGAGCCACACCACCCCCCGAAGTCCGGACCCGCCCACTCCTTCATCTGCATCCCGTATCCGGTGCGTGCGTCCGGCGGAGTTTGCCAGGGCTTGGGGTTGGTGTTATCTATCGGCCGCCCGTTTTCTGTCTTCTGTGCACCTTGAAAAATTTAATATATTTGTGTTATAGATATTTTTAAAGATTTTTGATACCTTTTATAAGAGTTTCTAAACTCTATATGGCTTAAAATTTATAAAAAACTGAAGTACTTCTTATAATATATTGGATATATTTTTGTAGTTTGAAGATTTTTAAGGTATTTGTGTCACCTTCTTCTTAAATGAAACATTTTATTATGCAACTTAATGCCACCAATTAACTTAAAATGTCTCACTTTTCAAAGTCTGATAGAAGAAATATGTTATCATCACAAGAACAACCCAACTTTTGTGAGTGTACCCCATATCCTCATCCGGCCGACTATCACAGCGGTGGTTGTCGCCCATATTTTCACTTATCAAAACGCCACCCCATTTGCCGCCCACCGCAAACTTAAATCTGCATATCGAAAGCGATTAAACAGTTACCGCAACTTCTACTCCAGTGGCTTCCTAATTCGCTGCAAATTAAAACAAAGAATCAGCTTCTAGCGGACCAAAAAAGGATAAAAATTAGTCACTGCGGTGACAGTAATGCTGGGAAAGGCAACGGCCCCACATTCTCCACACCCCCACCTCCTGGGCGGCTTATGCCCCTCCTCTCTCCGCGGGGAATTCGCTGCGCCACTCGGCAACAACTGTGCAACATTCGTGCCATCCTCGCCGCCGGGTGATTAATTGCAATTTAAACGGTTTCAATTAAGGCAATGCGCATCCTTCGCATCCACTGCACTGAGCAGGCTAACATTTTCTGATCCGCTTTTTCCACCTTTTGTTTTATGTCTCCCTGGCGAAGGGAAATCGATGGATTTGACAGGCATATGCTTCAGGCTGAGCGGATTTTCTATTGGCTTTAATGAGTTTGGTAGTACTATTGGGAATCTTTTGATTAGGGAAACTGTTCTACCTCGTAGGGGATATTCATAGGTTTCTCCCTTACCAAAGACTCTTTCATCATTATAAATAATAGGTTTTATGTTTGCAAAAGCAAAAAAATTATTCAAATAATGTCAGTTTTGTGATTTTATATATTTTATTCTATAATATATGAAAGAAAGCTAAAGGCAAAAGCCTCCATTTTCAAAACTAGTTAAGTACGAGAGAACTGAAGGCCATAATGAGAAGAGATACCATCCAGTTGTGTAGTCCTCCCTAAGGAGAACCAGATAATCGTTCCCAATCATGCCATAATCGTTTCATCAATTCGCAGCAACTGCATGAAATATGGCCAAGCTCAATTGATTTACACCCTGGCGAATGATGTATGAATGTAAGTCCAGGCCATGCATAAATAAGCCAAATAAATGTGTCCGTATGTCGGGCGTATGTAAATACATTCGTCCATGTATGGCTCGAGGAACTATGTGACATTTAGCATGTGTCGCCACCTGTGTGTAATGCCCCAGCCGAGCTACACATGCATCTGACACGACCCACGTAAGACCTGGCATCGGAGGGGTCGGAAAACCCCCAAATCGGAGTGAGGAGGGGGAGGGAAAACTTTGACGGGTGGCAAGACAAAATGCAAAACTTTGGCAAAAAGCGAGTTGCTTAGGCAAATTCGTATGTGAAACATTTGGCAGCAGGCGATTTATTTAATGTCTTTGCCATAGAACAAGGACCTCAAGCGGTTCAAGGAGGCGACTGGCAGGCAGTTGCATGTTTTAGTGATTTAAATGATTTATGTCCCAAGACTTCGCCTCGAGGGTTAATATCGACCAGGGAAACGGCAAAGAGCAGGCCAACCGAACGGCAGCAGCAACATCCACAAGAACAACCTGAACAACGGCAGTAACAACCACACGAACAGCATGTTTTAGGGGACAAATTCACTCAGTGCACTTAGGGAAAAAGTGGAAAGAGCATGAAAAAGATATAAAGATTCTCCTACGACTCTTGCCAACATTTATTTCGAGTGTCCCAGCTGTAAAAAATGTGCGTATTTCCACTGGCAGAGCGAACCGACTTGCTCGCTACCCATAACTCATTTCGAAAAGGCGGCGCTTGTGGCAAATTGAAGGCTACACCACCACCAGCTCCACCAGAAACGGCTCCGGGTCCAATCCCGCAGCTGCAGCTCGACGAGCTGTAGTTGAAGTTGAACGCATGCGAACACCGTTGAAATTCAATTATCAGCTGTGGCATCACGCATACGCCATGTTGTTGGGGACTACGACATGGTGCGGACCGGCAATTAAAGCCACTGCCGTCGGAGCCGTTAATTAATTTGCATTCGCGACAGGCCAGAAAGCCTGTGCGTCCAGTGGTAGCAGCTTAACTAAGCAGAAACTTAAACTTGTTGATTAGCCAACACGACAAGTCAAAACTAAAGTTGATTAAAGTTTATTTCAAAGTTGATGGGGCTTACTCCGAAATATTTATTTTATTATTATTACTTTGTAGGCGCACAGCCCATGTTTAATACTTTTTATTATAGTAATACTACATATCTTACTTAATAATCAAGAAGAACATCCACCTATCCAAGTCAAGTGAAGAACAAATATGCTTCAAAACAGTAAGAGTATAAACTGCTCGGCCATTGTCAATTAACCAATTTGTGTTAGCCGACAACAAAGTTGCTCAGCCATTTTATCGAGCGAAGATTTATAGCATTTTTAAATAGTTTTCTGTTGTTGCTGCTTTTGTTGCCCACATAAATTAAGTGGCTTGCGTTGAAAGCTTTGAAAGTTGCAAAATGTAAATACGCAAACTTAATTGGTGAGAAGCCATTAAATCGGAATGGGAGTAAGAAATTACAAACGAGGAAGTATTTAGTTAATCTCTCTTTCGAGTAAGTAATACAGAAGCAATGATATCAAGATCGTCTAGACGATTATTATGAGAAATAGTTAGGGTGCAATGTCATAATAAATTGAATGCTTGATCGATCTAAGCTAAGTTATGAGCAGCAAGTTTAGCTTGAAACTAACTTTATTAGGAATCTAGATCAGTTTCTTGGAAGCTGTATTCATTCTTTGTGTGCAAGAATGTAGATTAACTGGATAGAGCTTAAGAATATGTTTTAAGGAAATCATATTAGAGTATATTTTTAGCTTAGTCGATGTATACGTACTTGAAATGAGGTTCATAAAACTTGAAATCATATCGCGTTTTTTTTTCGCATTTTCAATTTAATTGGATGAAGGAAATTCCTCAAGTTGCGGCCACTAGCCATTACCCCCAGCTCCGCCTTGAGGTTGTCCATCTTATTCTCGGTCTCCATTCCTCGTTCCTACCGCACTCGCAGACTTTTCGCGTTTTCCTTTTGGCATGCCGGAAGTGACTTTTGCTTTTTCTCTTTTTTCCAATTTTTTCCACAATGAATATAATTTTTTGCCGCCGGTTTTTGTTGTTGTTATTCGTAGGGCTGTTGTTGCTGTTCGTGTTTAAAATAAGCAAAACTTGCCAAGCGATAAAAATGCCGCTTCAAGAAGTGGAAAAAGAAAGAGACGCTGATGAAGGAGAGGGCCAAGAACAGGAAAAATCACCAAAGAGAGAAAAAACCACCAAGTTGAGCTTGGCGTGTAAACGGTTTTT